>NW_026930989.1:372500-447411 GCF_032062105.1 Saccostrea cuccullata
TGTTCACTATTCAATGGCACCTGATTCCATCTCGGATGCTTTAAATAGAGGTACGAGCTTCATCTACACCTGATTTGTATTGTTTAATTGACCTTTAAGCTTGGATACTGTTCCTTATCTAATTTCACTTATATACAAAGTACAATTAATTTCAGTTGATACCATCGTAACTTCGTTTCCAATTTTCTTAAAAATATAGTTTCTGATGCAAAATGTGAATTGTGTGGAGGTACATTAAAATTTCAAATTACATCATGATTATGCAATCCTTCTGAATTTCAAATAATTTCTAACTTTAGGATTTTGTCACATTCATTGTCAAAAACAGATACATTAGAAGCTACATGAATATATTACTGGGTATATATGTGAAATCTTCGTCATGTAGTTTTATGTTAACCCAAACACATTTAGAGCTATCATTTTAAAGAGCTTAAGATTTTTACTGCAATGTTTTTCCATAAGTCGACATTCTTTTGGTGTTATCACTCAACTTCACCAGGAAGCCTGAAATCTTCTATACTCATTGCCATTTATTTCGAGTTAAATATATCTATAGTCTCACTTCTTTCCCATCGTAGCTTATCAACCACTGTTCTGGTGTTTCTTTTAGCTTTCTTGTAATAGGTCCTATGGATAAAGTTTTTTTTTTTCCTTTTTTGAAAAGTTTAATCTTTTTTTTACGGGGGCATCAGTGTTTCACAGACACATCTTTTTTTGGGGGGGGGGGGGATATATTCATTCCATTATTATTACTAGTATCGCAGAGTTACACAGGGAAGAGTTTGACTACTAGTATTTTTTTTTTTTTTGTAGTTTCTTTTTGGAATTTCACCATGAGGGTTAGGGAATCTTGGACTATTCTTTTACCATATAATCATACATTACCAGATTAGAGCATCTAGTTTAACTCGTTTCCCTATAAACTCGTGGTCATTGTTATGCCCGGCAATCGAAGATTCGGGGGTATACAGCTTTTGTTCTGTCCGTCTGTCTGTTTTGTCCGCAAAAACTTTAACTTTTGAGTGTTTGGGGCTTTGGCTTTTAAATTTCACAGACCTGTGTATTCCTTGCGAAAAGACTTTTATTTGGGTACCACCAAAGACCTCTGGACCTTGACCCTGGATTTAACCCCTCAAATTCGAGTTACTGATATTACTGTATAAGAATGAGGAGGTCATTTCATCTTTGAGCTTGGAATTTGTGTAAGTGTTGCACTCCTGAGAGCCATATAAAATAAAATAATAATAATGTGTGTCTGAAACAGAGACAAATACTAGTACTACTAGTATCATTGACAAACAAGTGTTTGTTTGTTTGTTTTTCATCAAAAAATTCTTTGTGCGTTTGTTTTATACAATAGAAAGCAATGTAAATGGAAATGCAAAAGTTTTTGGAGCAAACCATGCATCAATAGTGGACCTGCTGACATAAATAATTATGCTTATATGTACCTGATTTAAAAAAAGAACAATTTAAAGCTTAGAAAATATTCATTAGACATCTTTTAACATGTTAAATTCATATAAATTTGGGACAACATTTTAGTTTTTAAAGAAGTCATCAAGAAGTAGGGAAATTTTTAAATGCCAACAAAAGGAGTTGCATTTGTAACATTTTCAGCATAATTATTTATTTAATATTTATTAATTAATTAATTTGTGTATTTATTTTTGGCCACTTCATTTGTCGATACGATATTTTTTTAATGTTATATACAGTAGCTTAAATGAATTTATTTTAACTGGAAAGTTAAAATCCTGATCAAAAGAAATCCTAGAAATGAGGTTGGTTTGTCTAATCTGATTCGACTGATGAAATTTGATGAGAATTTTTTCAGTCTATGCATTGAGACTTTACTACAGTTTAGATATCAAATTTATAACTTGAGATGTCTTTTTGACAAAGGAATTTTTATAAACCGATACGAAGAGCGCATTTCTATCAATAATATAGCTATCCAAGTAGAACTTTTTCAGGAGATTTCAATATGTTTCACGTTTCATTCTCTAAAATATCTTTATTAAAGAAAGAAAGACCGTGACGTCAAACACGTGCTATCAAACTGGGCGCGCCATTTCCGTGACGTTTTTGGATAGAGTTTTAGCCCTATAAAACGCAACACACGTGCATGCGGTGAAAGAGCACGTGTCCACTTGTCCTCTATCACAACTTAATAAATAAGTTTGTTAAAACTGCTGCAAAGCGTTTGACAATAAAAGACGGAAATAGCTTATTTGTACGTGTCAGTTTTAAGAGGCCAAAATCGGCTATAAAGTCAGGGGATGTGAATTTTCTTTAGAGTGGTCAAAAGGTCAAATCGATGTCTTTATCGTTTTTTGGAAATAAAAAACTCTTTGGATTTTCCCTCCAATATTTGAAACAGCAATATTTTGTAAAAAAAAAAAAATAAATAAATAATAAAATAAAAACATTTAAAAAACGAAGGAGAATTTTGATTTTTTAGTTTTGAAGTTGTGAACGAATTGTTATTAACTTTGTATGGCGCAAGTGTTCTTTATGGGGTGAATTCAAAGAATACAGTATAATTTCTTTAAGAAAAGTGTGACTGAGCGAATTTAAGACGAGGAAAAATTGTTTGCAAGATTGAAAGGGCGAAAAGAATGCGGGGCAAATATCACCCTGTATACACTATTTCTTTTCTATTGCTGTAGACCCAGCTAGCCAATTGTCCGATTTAATTTTGTTTCCCCTCATCTGATGAGGAAATGCGAGTCGGAAACTTAACTGACTATCAAAGATCTACGTATACTCTTGATTTTGTAAAAAATAAAACAGATTTAGATCTGCTTCAATAACCGCCCTCTTCACAGATACATAACACGACCAAAAATTTGATGCCTGGGTTGATATAGATTTTTTACTGATTAAATTTTGATGAGATATTACATAAATAAATCCCTAAAATGTAAAGAAATTGAAAGTTTTCTCTGGGGCTTAAATATGTGAAATCGTTTTGTTTTCTAGGTATTTTTATACAAAAGTTTGCATACATGTGACAAAATCTTACAGAAGTCTTCACTTTTACTGGAAAACGTGATTCAGATTACTTTTCTGAATATAAATCGATGAGAAATATTTTTGATTTCTGAATAAAAATGTTAGTGTTATTTATCCTTTTAACAGTTTACATGGGAATTCTTTGTAGTAGCTTTAATGAGGTCGCCATCCTCTTTTTTCCTCTGTTTGTCAGGATAAAATTATTTTGGTGTCAGTGTACGGATGAAGTTTTAGTTATCTGAGTGAACATATTCCGAATTACACAAGCAAAGAAAAAAATCCCAGATCTATCTTATATGTGGGTAGTCTAAAATTTAATCCCGTTTAAAATAATATCATCTTACAAACATAGGAAGGAAGTGAAAGATTAGGTGTTCTATTGATGAGAGGTCACGTGATATTCCAGAATCCCGAATGTAAAGTCGGCTTCCGTGTGAACTTTTCAAGTGAAAATCGTCACCTTTTGCGATGACATAAAATCAACTTCGTCGGAAATCTATTTCCAGGCAAGTATTACTATTAATGCAATTTCTGCTTCTTATTTATTGTTTGTTTGTTTTTATTTGTTTGTTGTTTTTTTATAAATATTTTCAATAATATTTCGATTTGCTTGAAATCATAATATAAATGGATGTATGTGTCAAATTCTGAAGGTATAAAGTGAACTTTCATAATTGTTTATGTTCCCGAATTCTGTTAGCTATCGTACATATATAACATTATTTGTTTTGAACATAATTTTATCGATATATATTATATTAAAAATATAGGTAACAATATCTATCCACTTACTAGTTCCTCACCTTTAATACAAAGTAAATCTTTGTCATGCAAAATAGTTATATAAAATCAAAAGATAAAAATACCATAGTGGATAATATAGCTATCAGGACCTACTGGAATAGTTGATGAATTTATGAACAGAGACAAATTTATCTTTCATTTACGCTGATGATCGATTGTTTTTAAAACTGAAGCAAATATACATCTGAATTTCATTTCTATATTCGAACATTTTGTATAAATAGGATTTTTTTTTTTAATTTTAGGTGTAACTCGCTTTTAAAGTTTATTTTTTAATAAAATTTGTAAAATGACTGTGTGAAAATTTATGAAATCGATCAATTACTTCGTTTGAATATACGCTAAATTAAAAAAAAAATGCGGTGTTGCAGATGACAGATATTTGTAAGACAAATACAACCTGTTTAGAATTATTTACACAAAGGCAAGGAAGTAAACCATCATAACTCTTTGGACCAAAATGCGTAGTTAAATTGGGGAGGAATAAAGTATGGAGGCATTATAGACACGCCCCCTTTAGTATATATTATTCCCCTCGGCCGCCTTCAACTGCAATGAACTTATATTTCCCCAGGAGAAAATTTCTGTTCAATATTATATTTATTGGTAAGTTGTTTGCTTTAGTTTAATATATGATACATATGCATTTATTTTATTTTTTTTAAATTTTGTTTCGTATCATGAAAAAGCAATAATTTTTTTTACCCGTCAATATTGCAATATACTCTCAATATACTTTGATACAGTATTGGTCTTTGGATAAAATCTTAAATGTGTTTTCATTGCTCATGTTTCGACGAGTTTCAATTTTTTTTTTTTACAAAATAATGATCATATGCAATCTAAAAAATAATAAAATGCGAATATTTATGCATAAGAATTTAGCAAAGTGATTAAAAAAATTGAGAGAGAGAAAAAAAATCGCCCAAGATTGACCTGTTTCTGAAAAATTCTGCCTGATCCGGGAAAGTAAGAGGGGGGACAGAAGTATATTTGTGTTAACGACCCGGAACAATAGACCCCTATGTTCCAATGAGAACGTTCCTCTTATCTCATTCCTATTTGACGGCTTATATATGTAGAACTTTTTACCGTTATCTTTAAATCTGGAGGAGATTTTGGAGAGCGCTGACGCATGAATTACAAGGACCCCTTCTCTCCCTGTATCCGTTGAAGGGAAAGCTTGTTTGTTGATGTCGCCGAGTTAACTGATCGGGAAGCTAAGTACAAAGGAACAAATAGAAACGCTCAGCTCTGATCTGAATTCTGAACAAGATATATAATATACATTGACTGGATTCAATATAATGAGACATTCTGATGCTTGAAAATTAATATTTAAGCATCTCAGAACTTATAGACATCTTGATGATCTTTTCAGTGAACACCTTCAAAAAGTAAAACATGAAATGAAATGAAGAATGACATTTATTTATTATATGCCACCAAATCTTGGCACATGTTACTTTGTAAGATTTGTGGAGGCGACAAAATTTTCAGTGTGTGTCGATTTTTCATAAGATGTATTTTGCAAAACTATTTAATCACATCTTTCCCGTGTAATTTGTTGATTTTTATCCAATGAGTTGTATGTATCCTATTCCTTCTCCAGCTCCCATTGAAAAAAGGAGGTAGAGGGGTAGAAAACTCAAAGTAAAAAAATTAAATAATTACGAAAAAATGCAGATTCTCATATCCAGTGTTTTTTTTTAAATTTTTCGCCGCATTTCAAAGTTTGCTATATACACTTCTAAAATATATATTGCTTTTAATTAAAAAAAATTATTTCAATGATATAATAAAATACATCATTGTTTGGAACTCAGATGAAAGCAAGCGTACTAATTGGCATTATAACATTACGAGGCGGATGGAATAGGAGAGTTTCAAGTGATTGATATTTATTGAATAAAGGGGTAAGACATGTGTGGTTAATATAACCATAGACCTAAAGCATTTAGGTCCATATGATATAACCAATATTTCCAACATATCATATTATTATAATAATTAATAATACATTGTATAATAAATGATTATTTTAAGAAAATGTATGGATATATAAAAACTACACATATAAAAATATATAATTGAATTTCAGCGTTGGATTAGGGTGAGTTTATTTTTAAAAAAAAAGTTACATTGTATGAAGAAGACTTCTATACAGTTTCTTGTTGTTTTTCAGTGATGAGGTAAAGAAATGACGACAGACAGCCCTATGCTGATTTCCACTGGTGCTGGCCCTGTGTGTTTCGGAGACGTTTTGTGTCCGTCTGTCTGTAAACAGCCTGAATCTCTCAGCTCCACCAGGAGTTTATCGTGTGACCGAGACGACATTTTATGTAAAGAATGTGACGACAGTGACGATAACGTGTTTTATGACGTCAAACCGAAAGACTCTGGTTACATCTGTCTACAGAGCGTGCCCCTCCTAACGTCACGATCCCCATATCACAGCTCCTCCTCAGAAGGGCTGCCCCAGGACGGACCTCTGGACCTCAGGCAACGCCGGTCCAGCTCCTCTCAGGCCAACGAGACCGAAAACGAACCCGTCGCCGTTCAAAAATTACGTCATAAGCGAATGTTTACGAACAGTCGTGAACGCTGGCGACAGCAGAACGTCAATGGTGCGTTTGCCGATCTAAGAAAACTGGTTCCGACTCATCCACCAGATAAAAAACTCAGCAAACATGAGATTCTTCGTTGTACGATACGTTATATAAGACTTCTGGAAAATGTTCTCGAATACCAGGATCACGGTGACGTCAAGCGCGTGAAAACTGAACAAGACATTACAGAGGGGTGGAAAAGGGATTATCACGACGAGTCTTCAGATGATGAGAGTCTTCATTCAGCATAAAAAATATATTTTCTTCACATGATTTAATCGTGACAGTGTTCTTTTGTAACATATCTAACGATGTAAAATGGGCGAGATAATGTTATTTCTGTGTGTTTGTGCATATTTCTTTTCATGGTTTTAGAGAAATACAATCTACATGTATACTGTTTTTGATTTAATATTTGCTATTTGTATTATTATACAAGCACGTGGCATCGTTTTTGAAAGTGGGGGGGCCTACCAGAGAAATTTTTTTTACTTACCTGAAAAAGTTGACAAAAAAAAAAAAAAAAAAAAAAAAAAAAAAAAAAAACGAAATATTAAAAGTTGCCCAAAGTCGAAAATCCTATTTCGTGGGGGGGGGGGGGGATTCGTGGGGGGGGGGGGGTAGTGGCTAACTTTTTTCAAGACCAACTATCTTTCAATTCAAACTTTTTGGGGGTAAATTTTCTTTATAACACTACACTGTGCTGAAATGTAGGGGGGCCAACCTTCCTTTCAGTATACATTTTCTATAGTAAAGGTAATGTCGGGAGAAAAAGTGGGGGGGGCCAGGCCCCCCCTGGCGCCCCCTGATACTACGTGCCTGTTATAAAGTAAAGTCAAACTTCACATTCCATGTGACCAAGAAAAACGTTGAGATATATACGAGGTATATCGGGGATAAAATACTTAAAAAAATAAGTGGTTGGCACTTCCAAATCAATTCGACAAACACGCACTCAAGATTTCAGTGTTCGAGATACCCAAGTTCAACTGTATTTTAATTCATTTAGTTTTATTCTTTTTAAATAAACGCTTATACTATTCTTCATATAATTCATATTACATGTGTATAGGGCATATATTAATGTCATTAAGTTGGTTTTCTTTAAGCCAAATTATATAAAGGTATTGATTGTTTTAAGTGATTTTTATAGATTACACAAATAGGAGGAAAAAAGCATCGCTACATTGCAAGAAATCGCATTTTAAAACTGCTACTTTTCATCTCGAATTTGGGTGAGCATAAGCGCTCAATTTTATCAAAAAGACATGAAATTCTATTTAATATAATTCAAGTACAGAGTACAATTAATTTTCAATATGATTTATTCACCCTGTAGTCGAATTGACGAAGTTTAATTATTATATAGATATAGAATCAGTTTAACTGCCTATTTTATTGGAGAAGTTTGTTACAAATTTGATAATGTACAGTACCTGGCCATAAGTGAGTCAGTTATAATTTTATTTTCCCACTATATATTTAACTGGAAAACGCATTTTTTCTAAAATATTATTGCAATGTTCTTTGTTGCTCATTTTTTAAGAATAAAATACCATAAAGTGCAGAATTCTTTGCAGTTTCTTCACATTATTGCAAAATAATTTTATCTGCAGTCATTGCGGTGAATTCACAGGTTAAGTGCGAAATAAAAAATAAAAGACTTTAATTTGTTAAGAAATCATAGTAATTTGAGGTTAGAAATTTTTGTCCTGACAATTTCATAATTTATTCTCAATGATTAGTGCATCATTTTGTTTGAATAAATCTGCATGATTCAGTGAAAAAATCATGAATTTGAGCTAAAATTGATCTCGGAACGAATTCTTATAAAAATTGGTTCGTCAATTAAATAAATTGTTAGGATGCAATTAAGAATAACTTATGGCCGTATACTGTAGATTAATTTAATGGTGAGTACAAATTTTATACACATTATGCGAATGGTTCAAACACAAATTCTTAGAACTTAAGCTGCAGAGGTGTAGGTCTATAGCTCTCTTATAAAAATATATTGAAAGACCGGAGGTTATAGAGCTACATGCATAGGCCTCGGGGAAGGGGGGGGGGGGGGGGGGGGGGGGATGGGTTTAGTATAGACATGGAACAATGCTGTGTAGGTTTTGCCCCCCCCCCTTTCCAAAGACACGTTGCAGTATAGGTCTAAAATGGGGAAAGTGGTGGTGTTTGGAAAAAAAAAAATTGTTACTGAAGTTCGAAACCCCCCCCCCCCCCCACGAAATAGGATTTTCGTGTTTGGACAAGAGACTTTTTTTGCTTGTCAGGATTTTTGAAGGTCTAAAAAAATTTAGACTTACCCCCCCCCCCCCCCCCATACACACACACACACTTTCAATTTGCCTCCGACGCCAACGACGCCAGTGACATGTATAGTGTCGCCCACTGAAAAAACTCAAAAAAGTGTATATGCTCACAAAAAGTGCGCTGTTCTCGATTTAGGAATATTTCACCGTGTCTTCAAACTGTCATCTCAAAATGATACTTACCCTGTGTACCTTAATTGTGCTTTGACTAATTCCTCGACAAAACATACCATATAACCCGCGCTGTATAAGTGTATTTAAAAAAGATACATGAGATTGTTTTATACAATCATACATCCATTACATAATACTATTTATCATTAAGTCACAAGGCCGTAGGAACCAGGGGGTTGTTATTCCCCATTAATTTCCCCGATATATATAGAACAAGACGCCCAGGGGCCACAGCGCTCACCTGAGTACATCGGCTAGGAAAAAGCACATATCAGATCAGAACTGAAAGTTTACTGAGGTTGGGGGGGGCTTGAATTTTAACCCCCCCCCCCATGCAGGTGATCATTATTTGAACATGCTAGAATCTACGCTACCTGAGGATGATTCCATATAAATATTACTAATCATGGCTTTGAAGTAATTGAAAAGAAGATTTTAAAAGATTTCCCGATTTTCCAATGTTAAACTTTGGCCATTTTGGCCCCACCCTCGCCCCGGGGGTCATGATTTGAACAAACTTGAATCTACACTACCTGAGGATGATTCCACATGAGTTTCATTCTTCCTGGCCCAGTGGTTCTTGACAAGAAGATTTTCCTATATATTCCTATGTAAAACTTTGATCGGCCATTTTGGCCCCACCCTACACCCGGGGGTCATGATTTGAACAGACTTGAATCTACATTACCCGAGGATAATTCCACACGAGTTTCATCTTTCCTGGCCCAGTGGTTCTTGACAACAAGATTTTTAAAGATTTTTCCTATATTTTCCTATGTAAAACTTTGATTGGCCATTTTGGCCCCATCCTACCCCCGGGGGTCATGATTTGAACACATTTGAATCTACACTACCTGAAGATAATTCCACATGAGTTTCATCTTTTCTGGCCCAGTGGTTCTTGAGAAGATTTTTTTAAAATGCCGTTAATTTTTATCTAATTCATAATTATTTCCCCTTGGAAAAGGGCGTGGCCTTTCATTTGAACAGACTTGAATCCCCTTTACCCAAGGATACCTTGTAGCAAGTTAGGTTGAAATTGGCCCAGTGGTTCTTGAGAAGAGGATGAACATGTGAAAAGTTTACAACGACGACAACAACGACGACGACAGACAACGGACAAAGGATCACTTCATTATAAATAGGGATTTGACCTGTAGGACCGGGCTTGGTTTTTTCTCTACAAAAACCTTGTCGATTTCCGTTCTAATTAATGACATTAGGCTAAAAACATGTAACAATTTGTTTTTCCTAAATCTTTATTTCAGTTATTACATTGATTTTCTGAGTTTGTTATCTCCAAATGTAATAACTGATATTTTTCTTTACTTGCATTGTGCATAATGGTAATGTTTACTACCTCTGAAATTCTATTCTTTATGTCTAGGCTATTTTTTCCGTGAATATAAAAAACATGCCATTAATGTGTGCAAATTATATAGGCCTAAATCAAATCCGAGGGAGTACAGTTACTGATATATGTACCCAAAATCAATGTTATTAAATTCTAAGGAATATATACAATTGATATTCATCGCAGCTCAATGCTGCCAAGAGTACCTGTATTGAGTAACACAGAGTGAGTTATTCTTGTCCTCGGAGAAAGTGTGTGTATACTGAAGTTTGTTCCGCCTGACTTACAACTGTACATTGGATTTTTACGATTTGATATCTCTTTAGTGTTTCTTATATCAAGAATGGGCATAAAGGATAGATAATTGAAGGGAAATACAAAAGTCCATTAAAAAATATTAAAATACTCTTTAAAAACGCGAAAATTAAAAACTTTTATGGTGTGGTACTAGGTGGATTCGAACTCACGACTTTGAAATGTTAGTTTGCACGGTGTTAAATTCAGCGCAATATCAACTGAGCTAGTCTGATTTTAATATTTAAAGGTATAAATTTGAAGCAGATTATCAAAATCAGGTTTCCTTATTTTTTGTAGGTTTTTTGTGAATTTCGACCGTAGGGCAGGGGTGCCCCTAAAAAAAATTATATCTTAAATTATTCCTTACATCCAAACCTATAAAAATATCACAAATTTATTTAGGGGCAGGCCTGCCCTGAAGGACTTCTAGGCCAAAATTCATGCAAAAATCAACGCTTTAACTGTTAATGTTTCGGCCAACTTTGGAGGTTTATTGTCAAGTTGTAAATAATAAATTTTAGATATAAAATACAAATTTGAAAAATTTAGACATATATACGGTAAAAAACAACAAATAAAGATTAATTTTTAAATGTCACTTTTTCCGGGAAATTGTTCTCTCCTATAGGTCAATATTCTTTTGTCAAAGTGAATACATCCTTTTGATTAGAAAAGCTCACTTGAGCCTTTGGCTCAGGAGAGCTAATAATGTAGTAAAATTTGATCTTTTTTTTTCTCGTCAAGGAATTTTTGGGTAGTTGATCGTGTCCCCCACTGAAAAAGTTTGCCCCCCCCCCCAAATGAAATTGCTTCTTACGGGTCTGAGTCAAATGCTGACAAGCGTTTTTACCCTAACAAAAAAATACTATAGTTAAGTATAGTTTACTATATAGTTAACTATAGTGATAACTTTGACACTTTGAAAACTTTGATTTATGATAACTTTGATATGAAAAACTTTGACAAAAACTTTGACACTTTGAAAAACTTTGACACTTTGAAAAACTTTGACACTTTGAAAAACTTTGACGAAAACTTTGACACTTTGAAAAACTTTGGTGAAAACTTTGACACTTTGAAAAACTTTGGTGAAAACTTTGACACTTTGAAAAACTTTATCGAAAAGTTTGACACTTTGAAAAAAATTATCGAAAACTTTGACACTTTGAAAAACTTTGTCGAAAACTTTGACACTTTGAAAAACTGGCGAAAACTTTGACACTTTGAATAACTTTGGCGAAAACTTTGACACTTTGAAAAACTTTGGTGAAAACTTTGACACTTTGAAAAACTTTATCGAAAACTTTGACACTTTGAAAAACTTTGGCGAAAACTTTGACACTTTGATTTACTATAGTTAACTATAGTTAGCTATAGTATTTTTTTGTTAGGGTAATACTGGTTTTTAGGCCATTATATATATATATAGACACTGAATTGTCCACGGATTTTCCCGTTATTTCCTGATCATGATAAGGAGCACACGGTGGGTGTGACCGGCTCGCAGGGGATGCTTACTCCTCCATGGCACCTGATCTCTTGATTTTATTAGAGGTTCGTGTTTGCTTCTGTATTGTTTAATGGACTTTTGAGCTTGAATACTTTTTGTTATCTCCGGCTATTTCATGTAAATTTATAACGTTTTAGAATTCTGTAATTAGTCTGTAATAATTGTATAAATCAATCGAAATTTGATAAAGAAGCTGGTTGAACAAGGCGAGTAAAATGATTGTAGTGCGACAAACATGAAGCTGAAAAATTAAATCCCAATTATATCAAATTTAACGAAATTTTACTTTGTACGAAAGCCCATTGTACGAAAGCCCATTGAGCTCATTTTGGTAGGTTAAAAAAAATATATTTTTCGCGTTATAACGACAAACTTTCGCGAATAAACGCGTAACTTTTAAACTTCGATATTTTATCTTATATTAAAACAAGATGTGTTTGTGAAACACTGATGCCCCCGTATGCTTTAACCTTGGCCTTCTTTCATATTTCACAATTGTATTTCCAGTGAAAATACCCTACTTTTAGTACCAATATATTAAATTTGCATTTAAGAAAAGTTTAATCTTTGCTACGTTGCCATACGGGGGCATCAGTGTTTCACAAACACATCTTGTTTTTATTCTAAAACACATTTCTTTTTATATAACTTGGTCTTCGGCCATTCTTTTTGAAAGTTAATCCTAAAAGTTTGTATAGAAATACACATGTGCATTCTATGGTTAAAAAAAAATATGGAACAAAGACCCACTAAGCCTAAAAAATCACTTTTATGACACAACATTCGTATCTTTTCGAAAAATTCATCAGGAGTTGTGTACGTATGGTTAGTCTAAAAGGAAAATAAACCGCAGGATTTTTAATGCCAAACTTACAAAGAATTAATAACCATTGTCCATAGCAAGAACAAGCAGTAAACATGTAATTCATAAGGGAAAAATAAAAAAATTAACAACGATATCATGTCATGATATTAAACATCGGGGTGAAACGTAATGTGATAAATTGTTTATTTGTTTCCATTAACATCTATCAGATTTAAAACCTGAGCTTCCAACAAAGTGGTTTCGTAAAAGAATTTGCTTGAAGTATTTCTGACCGGTTTATTTAATAACTTTAATTTTAATACCCCACACCTGAGTGAGAATCACAAATTAAAGAGCTTTAAATTGAATTGGTGTTCGAAGTGCAGCACTTCATTTACCACAAGGACACGCTTCGTCTTAGCGGCCCAAGTTTCCTCTTGACATCTTTCTACGCGTGCTTCCCCTTTTGAATGCTTTCAAGAAATCACTTAGTAAAACAGCTATATTTTGATGAAATTCGGAAGTACTCAATCGTGCATACAGCCAGATAAGAGCGGCGTTAGGGGACGATAGGCGGCTTTTGTGAAGGGCAATATTTTTTTTGTTTGGGGATCAGGTCTATCACAAGAAAACATCTGCAGCCAGCGCGGCTCACTGTTTGATTTATAAGCTGCTAATAAAGAAATCAATTCGAACGTCATCAAAGATTTGATTGAATCCGTGAGTTTTTGGACGTATTGCAATGCAGTCTCTCTGTTGTTTACGGACCTTTATCGATAGGAAATGAATCCTGTATCGATGGTCTTTTTAATTATTATTGGTATTAATTTCAACGAAGGATGAGTTTGGCTATAAAAGGACGAAATCCGTTAGATATTTAACGACCACAAATAAAATTACGTCATATCCGGGACTGTAAAACGATACATGTTCATACAATAATTGATGTCCCTAAAACTGCATTCCTTATCGATTTTATAGCATTTTTAAAAAAAAAATTATGGATGTTGAAGAATAGCATAAATTAATATGTTTTTAAGTGAGCAGACTTTAAATGGAATGCAATTTGTACGCGGAGACCCCTTCCTCTCTAAACGAAAATATGACTGAAGGACAGCTGATATACATGTAAGCAAATTGCACTAATTTTTCAAAAGAGGGACTAGTAAAATAAATGAGAAGATATCAAAAAAAAAAATTAACAAAGACAAAAAGGAAAAGTTTTTATGGTCAAAAATTAAATTTTTCGATTTGACAATTATGCAATAAAGCGCTGGGAACAGACTTCTACTAAAAGTTTCAATATCAATTTACATGTATTAGCAAAGTATGTATTTGAAATGTATGTTTTCGTGTGGGAATGGATGGGGGGAACAAAACTACATCCTAAAGATAGAACACAATTCGACCGTTTCTGAAGCCTGAACAATTTTTAAAATTACAATAAGGAAATATCTTACAGATGTTTATTACATTCCGTTATTGAATGTTTAAGGAAAGAATTTTAATTGTATTGTTAAGAATTACAAAACTTAAGAATTAAAGTGGTAAAATATCAAAGAACACATAATAAAAGTCAACCCTGTCTTTGTTTAGAAAATCATAAATTTCAAAAGGACTGGAAAACAAAGACTGTTTTTGTTGATAGTGCAAAGCATAAACTCAAATAAACCTAGCGTGTCCCAGATGCTTGAGGTTTATAAACACTTTACTTTCATTTTTATTCAGTACTTACACTAATAGCTATTCAAAGTGACACGAGTGCAACTACAAATATTCTTCTAAATAAGGAACAGAAATTCAGCATCTTAAGAGCAGCAGACGATAGAATCAAAGGAAAATTCTGACACGAGCACAAGGTCCATGTCACGTAACCCAGATCCTATCACGCCCCATTCTCTTCCTATACATGTGCCATACTTGTTCAATCTTTATTTTTATCAGCATTTCATCTAACCCTCTTTACTTTAGTACATTCAAGATATTAATTAGCAGATGACAGCGATTTTTAACCTTTCAGTGCATGGTTAGTGCTAGGTGCCTTTTTTAAGCTGGCAACTTAGTGAACTTACTGTATCAAAAAGGAAGTCACAGGACAGTACATTCCCTTGGCGTGGAGTGTCATATTATTCCAAGAACACTACTCCTCAAGCATTTTAACAAGTACGTCTGTACTACTGAAAAGTTTCTTAGACCCCTACTGTCAGTAAGAAGCATTAGGTCACAAACATCTTACAGATTTGTAAAACCTACTGATACTACAATGTACTTCATTTCCTAGACCTTCAAGGTTGTGTTTTTATCTTTAGCTGCCACCATCACCTTTGTAAAAATATGAGACTGAAAAATTAATACACTTTCTCCTTCATAAAACATCCTAAGGCTTGTCTTTAACATCATATCAGAAAGCTTTGCCTGCAGAATTCAATAATTTTACATATTTTGTGGATTTCCTATACCCCCCCATTGATTTTCACATTACATGTATTATCCTTTAAGTTAATTAGAGAAATAACTGGAAACATGAAGAGAAAATATCAAAGATCAAACTGCAGTATTTTGGTACAAAATCTTTTATTATAATGAACATATATTTCTGCTAACAAAAATTATGCAGCTGCTTCCTTGCAATTTAGGTTATATATAAATAAAACAATGGGTCACAGTCAATGTGTACATAAAAAAGGAATCCTTTCTATAATTTTTGAGGAGATTAAAAGAAAAAACAAAGTAAAACAAAAAATAGCCAAATTCTATACTATTCAAAGGACATGCCTTCAAAATAACTTATTGTCTGTACATGTCATAAAATTGGAAGATGGTGCTTAGAACATTTTTTTTCTGTGTTTAAAGCAATTCTGTTTTCTTATATGCTGTTTAATTAATGCATGACACCAGGTATGGCAAATGCAAACAGTAATTTAAAATCAATGAAATAAAGCTACAGATATTCTTCTTAGAAATGATGATTAAAACTCTTACAATTTTGCATTTGGGTGTACAATCCAAAGAAATTTTCAAAGTATAAAACTGCATTAGTAACTAAAAGTAACTCAGAATTCTAACTTATTTTTGATGTTTTGATTCTGTGACTGTAGAAAATCACTTGACAGTGTTATGTCTTGAAAATAAATGTGTAAACATATTCATCACTGATCAAATAATTGCGGCAGTGAGGTAATCTATGTAAAATAACACAGCCAAGAAGTCCCATACATGCACCAAACATGTACCATATATATCTAGCGCATATTTACTTTCACAATTATCTATCTAGTCATGGTCAGTAATGATTGACAATATGGAGAACATCATTAGACCTGGTAAAACACAGTCACTAAAACAAATCACTGACATAAAACACATATATCGGAACAACAACTTATCAACAGGTTCACTGTCAACAAAGGAACACACAGTGTGACGGGCATCATAGGGGACATCCATCCTCAGCGAATACGTGTAAACAAATTCAACACCGATTTGGACTCCTGTGGATGAAGAGAGAAATCTTTGAGAATCCAGCATAACATGCAAACAAAATTATTAACCTAATATAGTGTAAACAAATTCAACACAGATTTGGACTTCTGTGGATAAAAAAAGAGAAATCTTTGAGAATCCAGCATAACATGCAAACAAAATTATAAACCTTATAAAGTGCACAGCCAGGGAATATCTAGCCTACCTTTGTTGAACGAGTCTTGCTGAAAACATTCCAGAATCGTAGAGTTTCATCCCCTGCCCCTGTCACAATGGCTTCCCCATCAGGAGACATTGCCTATGAAAAAAAAAAAATAATTTTTTTCATATGGATGTGTAATGCTAAGGGATTTATATCTGACATCATGTATTATTATCAGTACTTTAATTTTTCAATCCATTTCTTTTGGGAGAGTTTTTAAAATATAATTTTTGAGAATGTTAAAATACAGACTAAAAACATCATGTATTATTATCAGTACTTTAATTTTTCAATCCATTTCTTTTGGGAGAGTTTTTAAAATATAATTTTTGAGAATGTTATAATACAGACTAAAAACGTTGAATGTCGATTACTCTATTATTTTCTGCAATGTTTTTTTTTTTTTTAAAATAAAACAGAAATTACAGTGTCTATCACTGAAATGCAAGTGCTCTTGAAGTTTCACTAACATAAAATCTTTCTGATCATATTTCTACACAGAATTTTTTCATAGCATTTCAAGGAAAGGCAAGCTCTTTTAAGATTCCCAGGCAGTTGTAACTTTACACAACCCTTGACTTTTGTCTGATCAGTCACTGACATTAACAGGTGGTTTGTGTCAGATGGTTCTAAGATACACTCAGTGAACCAGACCAGAATATACAATGCATATATCAATGTCCCAAAATTCTCAAGTGTGCAACTGCTCAAAGGCAAGTAGCATTGCATGATCTAGATCATAAATATTGTAAATAAGATCTCCTGTATACACGACAACAGGAAAACAATAAGGCACATTCTGAATGAGAGAAGCAGGTGGAATTTTTCTGTGGGATTTTGTCAAGAAGTGAAAAGGTATCTAGTGCATAACATCATGTTTGTTTAACCTAAATGTCAGTTTCTGCTGAAATATATTTTTCAGGAAAACTTTTTTAATGTACCGGTTAGTTAATTATAACTCTAATAACTATACTTTCTGACAGATGTGTTTGTCTCTCTTATTGGATTTAACTATCTTTAATCTCTTGAAATGAAATGCAAGATTTTTTGTGTGAGAACTTATTCTAAATAACTTATAAAACACCAATTCACCTAATTTAAAGCTAAACATAAACCCTAGAAATCCTTACCAAATATAAAACTCTGTATGTATGGCCTGTTAGCTTGGCAATCTGAACAAGGGAGGGATATTTCCACACTAATATCTGATTCTGTGAATATCCATGAGTGCTGACCTAAAAAGAAAATTGAAATGAAATTTGAATTCCTTTATGTTTTGTTAGCTTTACAAAACTATAAAAATACACGTCTCCTTTTCTTTATCTTTAAATCTTTCATCATAAAAATCTTTGACAATCTGTATGAAACATACTCTGTAGCATAACCTACCAATTCATTGGAGTGTTTTGACCAGGCAAGATTGCACACTTGGGAGCCAGTGTCCACACACTGTAATGGCTGGCAGGTTAGCGTGTTCCAGAATCGGATACAGCGGTCAGCAGTCCCCCCACCGCTAGCCAGCAGTCCGTGTTGATGAGGGGACCAGGCTATAGCCTTCACAGCGGCTAAATGTTCATTGTATGTCTGCACTGGATTTGTGCTAGTCATGTTCCACACATACAGTTTATTGTCATTACCACCAGATGCTAGATGCTGGTGGTCAGGTGACCATTTGAGTCCACACACTTCCTGTCTGTGACCGGTCAGTTTGCGGTCAGGGAGGACACATGGTGTTCGGATGTCCCTCTGTAAGATCAGTCTGTCTCGACTTCCAGAGGATAACATGTCTGTATTCCAAGCTAAAGCACCTGTTGTGAAAATTATGAAGCAAATTGATTATAATTAACCTCGTTCCAGCATTCTGATTTATTTTTCTATAAAGGATTTCTCAACAAAACCTGTTCAAAGTCTTTTGTCAAATTTTTCTTCAATTTCAATAATACAATGTACTTTAATACCCTGAAAAAAAAGTGATAAGTCATAAGGACTATATAGACACTGTTTCCCAATTAAGCAATTATGTCTAATACAAGAATTTTACACATTTCATGGTCATACCATGTTGCTTAAAGTTTCAAAATTATATGATTTCAAATATCCTGGAAAATATCACAATGATTTTCTGTTCATAATGGTTCTAACCCTACCCATGGTCATATTTTGTACTGTTTATTCACACCATTCACCCATACATTGTAAGTCCTCAACATTAAAGGCATAAATAATCAAATAAGTAGACTGTCTATAACTTTTATATACATCTACAAGCTCTTGCATCATTTATTGAAGGGTAATTATGCTTGTTTTATCTGTATACATGTAACATACATACAAGCCATACTGACCTACTCTGGCACTGTGACCCTCCAATGTGTTCAGTTTCTTTGTTGCTGCTACATCCCAGATTTGAACATATCCTTTGTGAGTTCCCACAGCTACCAAGTGACCCTAACGATGACAGTAAAGAAATTAATATCATCATATGACATGCAATTTTATTATCATACAATTTTAAAGTATTTTCCAAACAATAAGTGTTTGAAATAAGGATATTTTAAGAAAATCAAAATTTGAACGTCCTCAGAAAGCTTTGATTATGTAGTCTGATGATATATGAATAACCTGACCAATCAAAAGGTGAGGCTTTCCTTGTAATTACAAGTCATATACAAATACAAAGTAACAAGAGGGATAACTTTCAGTTCAAGCTACTTATCATACCATATCATATCCTACAAATTTATTCTAATTTACATAAATATTTGTTTACAGAACATAAACCGTGTAACTGACCCTTTCTGACCAGGAGACAGAGGTCACTGTGTCGTTGTCACTGGAGAGATCACATAATCTGGTCACCTGAAAAAGAAACATATCATAAGTTTCAGTGTTTGTAATTTGTTTCATGGTTTTTCTAGTTCCAATCATTAACTGATGCTAAATCGGTGAAAAATTGTCAGAATCTTATAATTTACATTTATTACGGTCAAAAATGACATGGACACATTGTACATTTTTGATAACTTGCATGACAATTTATGCACTCTATTACTGGTATAGTAGATACATGTATGGAGTACTAACTTGACTAGTGCATGCACTCCATAAGTACACACAGGTTCCTAGTCCTACACTTAGCACATTCTGGGAGGACCAGTCGACTAGATTCAAATAGAAATCGTCCTGTAGTTCAGGGGCATCCAGCACCTTAAATGGAATCTTTGATATCTTCCTGACAGCCTGCAAAAGGATCAAATGTATTAATTATTAAATTATCAAAAGTTTCCACCATTTTTTCCCCCATATAATATACTGTATATACCTTACGCTTTGTAATTTTTTTTTTGTATGGTATGTGAAAGGATTTTTGAAAGCCTTAGATAAAGTACTTACTTTGCGTGGTGATCTAAGAAGTTTTTGGCTTTTGCTTCCCACAGGGGACAAAGAGTAAGGAGAGGAATCGCTGAAGTCCAGACTTCTGCGAGGGACATGGTACTGGAAACAAAATATGTACAATGCTTAAGCAACTTTCAAATTTTCAAATAAAAGGAACAAACATATGTGTACCTCTACAAAAAAAAAATCATACACATGCTGGGAAACTTATATTCATATGTAATGAATAATTAACATTTGAAATGGAATTCATTTGCATATTATTCATTTCATAATCAAATTACTATTGCAGGCTTCACATATCTTTCTTTTTAATCTGACTACTTTATTTTTAATCCTTCCCCAAATCAATAAATAAACTAGAAATCCAGGATCTAACCATGAAAGCATACAATTCAGTGGATGATAAATTCACAAAAACATACTATGCTGATTTACATGCTTAATGGAGATCAAACTTGTGCAGTATGTGTTCGGTATGTCCATAGAACTTACCCTAAATAGATTTTGACTCTCCTTTGGAACAAGTATCTTCCTGTCATCTGACAGATGATCATGCTGTGGATAATAATGTGAAATCATATTTAAAGTGTAAGTACAACTTTGCATCAGTAGTTTGTGCAAAAAAAATTTTTAACCACCAGTCAAGCTGCTGTTTTACCCTCCAAACGTAACAAGTAACAGATTCCTAAATCTGTGAAGTGTTCAATTTTGAAACTTTGTGCATGTTTCTTTTTTTCTTCTATTACAAGAAATTAATGAATCAATATTTCCAAATCCGTTTTTACCAAAAAAAATTTTCTTTAAAGTGTATTTAAGACACTAAAGATGTTTCTGACTATTAAGTACCTTGAGATCTTCTATTCCTGCTGATAACAATTCATTTTTCAATAAACACGAGTAAGCCAATCCATCTTTAGCTGAGTCGTTGGCCGAGTCTTTGGACTTGGAGGAGGGGGTTGGTGATGAGGTGGGACTTCCCTGGAGTCAAAGAAAGATTTTTTATCTTTGTTTTATATGTTGTACAAATACAATAAAAAAAAATAATATAAATAAAACTAGATATTTATACCACACTAGATATGATGGTCAACAACACAATATTACATTTTTATTGACTGTAATACAAAAGGATATTTAGAGTCTGTTATCTTGCCTTTTTTCTTTGGGTTGTGTGTAATTTTTTAGTTAAAAAAAATTTATAATAACAATCAAATTGTGAAATGTGGCTTTACGTAAATAAAAACACTCTCTTTATAATCTGTTTAAAATACCTTTGAGAAATTGAAGTTGATCTGCCAGCTAGCACCTGCACGACTAGGAATGAACCGGTCACCATACTTGTCCTTGCTTGGAGAAGCTATAGGACTGGAGGGGCTAAGTCTGGGACTCAGCGAGAGTGGCTGGAGGGAAAAACAGCAAATGTAAATTAAAATACATAATTATAAAGTATTGGATGTACTTTGCCTAAATATTTGTCAAAGTTTTGACATAAATTTATAACTTGAATTCACTAAATTGTGATATTTCAAATCCTTGTATTATTTAGAAAAAATACAGTAAGTAGAATTTTCTGATAACATTCAGAAAGAGTTTGGATACATGTATATGAAATTCAATGGGCAATTTTCAATTATTATGTGTTTAAATTTTTATACTTTGTTGTAAATTGCATTAAAGTAACTAAGCACTAAATAAAATTTCAGAAAATGTTCTTTTTTGCATGATCTTAATTAACTTTTGCCATCACAAATAAATTTTTTTTAAAAAATTACCGATGCATAGGGAGAAATCTGTCCATTCTGCTGCCTTAGAAGTCTCTTTTCATATTCTGGATCCATGGATCCATCAATGTGTATAAATTGGATTTTACTGAAATAAAATATATTATAATTTATATTGAAATTATCATTATTATTAAATGAATATACATGTAATTAAACAGTTAAATTATTAAGAAATCTTCAATATTACAGCAATGTCTGAAATTTAAACATATGATGCTTGTTACCTGTATTTATTTTATTTTTATTAAAAAATGGCCCCTAGGACAGGTTATCAGTTTACACAAAACAGCTGAAAATCAGCAAAAGTATCTTCCCAATATCTGTTAGTTCCTTCAGACACTAGGTTCCACCTTCTTTTTTCCTTTTTTTTTTTAAATATTCATTTCATGCTAATAAGCAACACCAGTTTTTGCTCTGTCTTTCAAAAGCCAGAAAGGCCAAGGAAATTATAATTTATAATATCACAATTACATGGAAAGTTGGTGAGATTGTATCAGAGAGACAACAGAGATTGAACTATATTTTCCCACTTCATTGTTTATCTACAGTATGTTCTATAGATAGTTTTCGATAGGCCTGAATTTAGCGAAAGTTACCTCCCGATATATGGCCGCCATATATGGAGGTCGATACACATATCGATACATTTGATTTTCCCTCTTTGTCTTACCAAGTTTAAGAAACTAAAGCAGAAATATTTGGTGGAAAATCTTTATCAAATAATTTTTCTTAAATAAAGGAGGCTTCCAAAAATTTATATACTTCAGAAAAATAATGATTTCTAATTCAGAATAGCAAATATAAAAATTTTAAATTGGTTGAACAATGAAGGAATATGAGCGTTTGGACCTCCAGTATGGCGGCCAACGGGAAGTAACTCTTGGTCAATCGAAAACTATCTATAACATGGCTAAAAATGACAAAATAAAACTTGTTCAAACCTTTCAATTCAAGAAATATATATATTTTTATAAGTCATAAAACCTGCTTGATACTCTACTAAAATTTATTTCCATGCCAAAAGTGAAGATGTGTTAATTTATAGGCTATGAAAGCAGGATCATATTTTGTTCCATGAATCAAACTATACTATCCATCTGTGTTTTCAGTTTGGAAATGAATCCGAAATTTGTAAGCATAGAAGTTTATATAAATCGGAGTATCTTCATATTTCAGCTAAATGAATCAAGTGATTGTGCTTTACAATGACCAAACTGTAATATTTCATCTGAGACATTAATACAAATATTTTTGATTTAAAATACATTGGATGACGTGTGAGAGAAGACGATAAATCGAAAATCATACTCTGAATAAAACTAAGCTTGTAAAATACACATTATTTAATGTATTTATGTAAAACATCGAGCACAATGCCAAAAACGACTGTGTATTATGTAAATATTACGTTAAGCTTACGTTTTTATATCAATATTCAACATACAAAACAAAGGGAAGCAATTGGATTTTTCAGAATAGGATAAACATCACAGAATGCACTTCATAAACCTTGGAATATATTCAAGAGGCTGCTTCCAGTTGTAAATACTTTCACATGTTTTAAAAAGATGCATATAATCCCAATTACAAACCTGCATATGCTTAAAATTCTTTGTTATTATCGTTATTTGTAACTGTACAGGATGTTTCTTGCAAGATGGCGTCACTTCCCGTTATGATTTTACTAATGACCCGGAAAAACCCAATACTGACTACAAGGGCAATGTTTAATAACTGCAAGGTATTATTATTATACACATAATCAATTAAATTGTCCATTTCATATTCAAGATACGATGATTTTTCACACATATTATACAAAAAAATTACAATTATACATTTTTTTATTTGAAAGGAAATATATAATTTGAATACTCAAAAAATTAATAATTTACACAAATAAACAAAATAAAATGAATAAATAAATAAAGTTAGTGTTAAATTTTATGTACATATTTCATTCATTTATCACAATTTTTTTTTATCAAGCCAGCCTTTAAAAAAAAAATACCACATTCACAGAAATGTGGGTATCCAAATACCCAATTAACAACAGAAAGAAAAAAAAATCAAAACTGAGGAAAAGAAAAAAATAAATCATAGCTTCGTTTTTAAATTTAATTAAAAACAAGGCTTTAACAAGATTTGTAGATCTTTTTTTTAAATCGGGCTTGGCCTTTCAATTTTCTCTCGTCTTAGCAACCATTCAACAATTTTACGTAACATCCGGGAAAAAAAACACAAAACACAATCATGGCTAAAGCTGCAGCAGCTTCAAAAGAAAAGGATCCTGTAAATTTTGTGCACCAAAATGCTATTTTGTGTGAAACAATAACTAAAGAACAACGACATCAAAAATTATACACAAATTATAGTGTTAATCCATTCAAAAAAAGTAAGTAAAAGGAGATCGAAGTTAGATTTTTTTTACCGTAGATAAATTGAGCACTGATATAAACATCTAATAAATAACTGAGTTGCAAAAAAACTGTGAATTGGATTAAGATGAAGACAATATCATTTATCATTTGAGAGAAGAATACATGTTCAATCTATGCAGTGACTGGGTAATTGTGCTAATCATTCTTTGTGAAGTTAATTTTTCCTAAAGATAAGAAAATTGTATTATTTCTAATTTACTTTTGCTTATGAAGTTAATTTTTCCTACATGAGCAAAGAAAAGCATTTATTTCTAATTCACTTGTGCTTATGAAGTTAATTTTTCCTACATGAGTAAAGAAAAGCTTACTCAATACTACTAAATTTACTACTGTTGTAATAAATAGCCAAACTAGAGGTACTGTGAGCAATGAGCTCATAAATGATACCCCCCGCCTCTCATATGATTATAATGGAAGAAGTCCATGTTTTGCTGTGGCCGGAAAACCCAAAATACGTCGGATCAAAAAATAAAATAGGAGGTGCACAATGGCAATATGTAATAAAGATTCTGTGAAAGTTTCATTAAATTTCATTCAGTGGTTAAAGAGGATTTTTTAATGTCCCCAATGTGTAACATTTACAAGATCTACATCGGACATACCAATTACTATATACCCTCCCACTTTTCAAGTGGAGGGAATCAATCTCTCCTGATTTTTAAAGACTTTAAAACATGACTGCATTATCAAATACTATATGACACTAAATTTTAAAGTAATTTTGTCCTCTTTTTAAGTTCATGTGATCACAGGAAAGCCAAATTCCAGGCACGACACAGAGGAGGGTGAAGAGGATGGTAAGTAGCTATTTGCATTACATTTCTTAATCAAATATAAGAATTCAAAACATGAAAATCATTTACAGTTAGTGAATATCTATTCTTGTTTAGTAACATTTTTTAATGTCCCACATGTGTAACATTTATAAGATCTACATCTGTAGTTTAAGATGTCATAGTAAAGTGCTCAAGTGGAATCAATCGATCTCTCTTAATTTTTAAGACTTTAAAACAGGTTTGCCCAATACCAAAGAAGGTTTATCCAATTGACCAGAATTTTTAACATCATTTCATCACATAATATAATTACTGTAAAGTTATACCTGTTCTGACCAACCAAATTATTTTTCGCCCTTTTTATTAAACAATTTTGCCCTGTTTTCCTTTCGAACAGTTCAATTTTCAAAAAGAAATCATGTTGTGTAACCAAGAACCAGTGAAAAAATTCGCCCACCTGTGGGTAGGGCTGGATTACCAAGCCTCTGGTAAGAGAAAAATAATTGACCAGAATTTTTAACATCACTTTCATCAATAATATAATTATTATATTTTCTTTTTTTTATGAAGGTTTAGATTATTTTTTTTGAGAATGAAGTTAAATAGAAACTACAGCATCTTTGTTTCTTTTTCCTTTTTTAATTTGGAAAGGGGAGAGCTGTATAAAAAAAATTGTTTTTAGAAAATTTTTAAATACTAATTTTCACCTTTATAGGTAATATAAATGAGCAATTTATGCATTTTAATTTCAGATTGACTCCGATAGGTCAGATCGCAGGCTTAACTTTTTCAGACAAAATACTCCTATCACAAAATATATGGACGCTGCCTGGAGAGTAAAGGAACAAACAGAGAACATGAACTAGGAAAATGTGTTTTAATTATTTGTCTTAATTCATTTAAATACTGTAATCATTGCAATCTCATTAATTGTTACTGTGTGTTTGAAGTGCATGGCAAAATCAGGACATTCTAAAAATTGTGAATGTGAAGCAGGGGTGCTGAGGCCATGTTTAAATAAAGCTGTTATTTGTTATAAATAATGCAGGTTCTTAATTTAAGTAAGAATGTGCAACACCAATTTTGTGTACAGTCATAATTTTATGGAAATAAAATAACACAAACATTTCTCTAGAATTTATTGAAACATGCATGCATACATACATGTTTAAAAAATTAAAAATTATTTTTTGAAATCTCAAAGCAAAGATAAAATCTAAACTTTGAAGCATTACTTTGTGTTGATCTCCCCCCTCCCCTCCCTCCCCTAAGATTTTATAGTTATGGCTCTTCCACAATAGCTCACAAAGCAATTCAGTCAGAACACTTTCATGAAGTTCACCAGCACCGTTTTTGTAATAAAAACAACAACAGATCACTAAATTATTAAATTTCATTTCCTCTTTTTACTTTTGGCTGAAAGTCTTCGTGATTTGCCAGGTCTCTTGTTTTTATTGCCCTAAAAAAGAAAAATGAAACAGTGGAAAAAATATAATTTCATTATAGACAGGTTATCAATTCATAGTACATGAATATTTATTTCTGTATACCAGTAAATGCTTCAAACATTTCCTATTGGAAATATCTGTGTAATGTACAGTCAAACCGTGTTATCTTACACACGATAAAACCAAGACATCTGAGATATTGATGTTAGAGATACTGAAGTTTAATTGATTGTCAATACACATGTGGCATTTTAAATAACTAAGCCATTGAAAGCCACAGACAATTAAAATATAAATAATGAAACTTGAAATAGCTTATTTTATATTTTAAGTGATAACAAGTGAAAGCAGTTGAATAACAGACCACTTACTGGTTTTGGTTTGCCTGGTTTCTTCTGGTTTATTTTTGGTTTGAATCCAGACATATCAGATGCACTGTTCTTGGTGTTCATTTTAGATCTCTTTTTCTGTCCTCCAAACCCAAATTTCTTGTTTTTAAATTCTCTTTTCTTATTTTGCCTAAATTAAAGTAGTCCAAAATTAAATTCCACATACTGATGAAAAAAATGCAAATTAAAGAAGCAGATACAAAGAGGAATTGTCCCCTTTTTTCAATGGCTTAGTTGGATGAGAGATGTCATTAGCAACACTGATCAAATGTATAAATTCAAGTCAAACATGAAGGTCAAGGTCACGGGAACAAAATATCAACACAAATTCAGAAACATTTTGACACAGGAACTGCACTTGTCAGATTAAAAAGAATTGATATTTTTGACAAATAGGTCAAAATTCAAGGTCAAGGGTCAAAATTCATTGTGCATTTGGAAAGGTCCTGTCACAAGTACTGCACATCTTAAATATGAAAGCCCTATCTCTTCTCAAAGTTTTAAGCAAAGCAAAGATAAAAGTTTTTAAAAGTAGGTCAAATATGAAGGTCAAGGTCAGGTCAAAATATATACTAGTAGTATTTTTGGAAAGGTCTTAACCAGGTAATATACCGGTACATGTATAATATGAAAACCCTTTATCCTCTAATCAAAAAGTTATGAAGAATTTAAAACTGACAGACAGACGAATGAGATTAAATGTCTCCTCACTTGCATGAAAGCAGTGGACAAATTAAGGGGATGAAGGATGTATGGTCACATGAATCAGTTTAATTACGTCATAATCTCTGATAAAATATGTACAAAACAAGATTGAATCCACAGTACTTGTATAATTTTTTAACTGTTTGTTTGAGTTCACCATCTTCTATAAAAATATCTATAAAGATTTAAACTTTATTGCAAATATTATCAAATTAGGGAATAGATTGATCCACTCTTCTGTTTCCCTACACTGCACGTCCAACGAGTCGTTGACGTCATAGTGGATCTCTTAGTACAGTAAGATTATACACGGTAAAACACGGGTAGTAGAATATCCATCTTCGCTAGCCAGGGGTTCTGACATGCTACTCTCCTCATAAATCCTTGGCATGTTATCTTATGGATAGTTGTTTACTTGCGTTTTTCATATCCGAGATTAAAGAGTCAAGAAGTGTCCTGAACGCAAATGTCGTCATTTACAAAAAAAACAATTGCTGATTGGTTGACCGATCGAGAAAAAATCATCCCAACTTCTATGAACACGGTATGCCAATGGTTTATGAAGAGAGTAGCGTATCAGAAACCCTTGGCTAGCGAAGATGTAGAATATCTTAAAAACAGGTCATGATCAGTAGATGATGGGGTATTTAGTGAATTAGAGAACACAAAAAATATTTTTACATGGTTGTTGAAGGAAATATTTTGTAGGTATGTCTCATTTCGCTTATTTCGCAAATGTGTGACGTCATAGTTAGGTTTTCCCGTACTCGAGAAAGGTAAACATGACACGTTTTTCTCAAGCTCATGTGTTGTTTAACTATGCCCTGTGCAATATTGAGCTCAGCTTCACCAATCGATATTTTTACAGCTAATAAATAACATGATGATCTTGCATTTCAATGTAAGTTTTTAAATATTGAATGATAGGATTTTTTGCAAATTAATTTTTTTGCTGTTTAAGTTGTCTAAAAAAAGTATGTAATTTTCCGTCTCCAGATGCGGTGTGCCAAAAGAATATTGCTTTTTCGAATTTTTAACCCTATTAATACTCTGAAATATTTTAAAAGGCACATGTTCACTGACATATTTTTTTATCTATGCTGAAAAAAATCCATTATGAACCGATTAATGGGCCCAGAAACATTGCGAATCAAAACTCCACTTAGACACTGTAGGGTATAGAAGTTGTCACTCAATATCTCAAAAATAAGTCTAGAAATCTATTGATATATCTGCTTTAAGGTACGTGGGACATACTAAATTAGAGATATACAAAATATGAAAAAAAAAGACAGGTATTTTTTTCACAAATTAAAATTATAAAAACAATGTTTCTTGCTAAATATAACATATCCTTTGACATTATAAACATTTTATAAACATTTGCAATGTACAGTACTTTTATCAATTGGTTTCACAAAGGAAAAGCAATGAGGTTGGATGTGGTCATAATTTTTCTCAACTGTTAAAATGCGACACTCAGATATGATTGTTCTCAAGCAAGGTGTATTTGCTTGAAATAAGATATAATATCAGAAAAATATTCAAGAACTGTAACTCTGAACCCCTGTTTTCATCAATTCAATTATCCTTTTAGAACATTTCAAAATATTTTACCTAAGTTTATCTGTGTTTTTCTTGTTTTGCTTGTTTCTTGACTCCCCTGGCAGATTTTCTAAGAAGTCTAATTTGTCTTTCTGTCCCTTACGATATTTCTTAACAGCATCGAGCATTTCTTTCTTCTCCTTCTGTCGTTTCTGAAGAACTTCCACTTGGACCTACGTTTAAATAATATTCAAATAACTAATTATCCAAACAACTATGTAAATCAACTTCTTTCATCCATACACCACAGGCATGCTTTTTTTTCTTAAATTAAGAATAAAACAAATAGACCAACCTTTTTACCATATTTTCTAAGTTCTCTGAGTTTCTTGGCTTTTTCTGATCTTTCCATGGCAGTCTGCTTTTCCAACAACTTTTCTCTCACCTGTACAAATTAAGCACACATAGAAATACAGGTATATTGTACTTATGTCTAAATGACTAAGTAATACACTCATAAATAACACAAATGCATTTTAAATTATATATCATCTTCATGCAGCAAACATTTAAACACACCAAGAGAATTACTACAAAAGACATATAAAGAAAATGACTTGAAATTTTTGAATAAATAGCAATTGCTTTAGATTTATTAAGGCTTGGTACCAAAAACACCATGAAAAAATCTGAGTTTGAGTGTTACAAAGGTTTAACATGACATGGATACAAAAGATGTACATGTACAAAGTGGTAACAGGAAAAGACATGCATAACAACATTCAGAAATATTTACCATGATTAAATTATATATATGTGTATAAAAAATTCTTTATTAAAAAGGCTTTAATTGCAAAAAATTCATATGTAATTTGATTAAATTTATTAAGGCATTGGTACCTGAATTAAAAACACCGTGAAAAAAATTTTGGTTTTGAAGTAATTTTTCCTCTCTTACAAAGGTTCAACAATGATATGGTCTTCAATCAAAATGAAAAAGACAAATCAGAGACATAATTTTTGGCCCTGATAACGATTCCTATCCATATATATGTACAAAGTGGTACCAGGAAGAAGCCTTTGCTAAGGTCCTGGTCAAAGGTTAAGGTCCATGTATCTACATACAATGTTATCATACTGACTTCTTCTCTGGTATTAATCCTATTATAAGTATTTTATTATTAATCCTTCATGACATTGTACATTTTCCTTCAAAGTTCTTATACACAAAAATTCATCTTATAATATGCAATTTCTTCTCAAGTCTGCCTACACTTTCTAAAACTTTTGAAAAGGGATGTGTGTTTGACATAGCTAATGATCTAACAAATATCATTCCTTCAGACTTTACAGTTTATAAAGTAAAACAAATTCCTTTACAATAAAATTTGTGAAATGTTTCAATTTTCAAAGTTAACAAAATTCTTACTCTTTTCATGTGATCATCAGACTTTGCCATTTGTGCAAAGTAGTCCTCTGGTCTTTTAGTGGGCAAATTCATACTGTGAAGTCTGGGTATTGCCTCTAAAACTGTGGCTTGTGCTTGACAGTAGCTGTAAAACAAACAAAAAAAAATCAATTACAATCTAAGAAATATATGTTAGGATAATAATACCCGGTAAATAGATTTACCTGCTGTTTTTTTTTTTTTTGGAAGTTTCTCATGAGACTGCAGTTGTTCTGGTTTATTCAGAATGTAGATAGTGTGCAGCTTAACTTTTTGAATTTTCAATGAAAAGTAGCATATGTTATAAGGAAAAAGTTGAAATGGGCAGCTAATTCATTTCAGCCTGTATTGATTGAAACAAGCCATCGAAGTTGGGGCAAGAAAACCTGAGTCAGTTTGTGTGACACTGGGCTGAGATGTTTTAGGGACACAAGACAAAATTTTTAGTCCCTATGACATCTCGCTGAGATTAGTTTAATTCTAAACTGATCAGCAACAATACAGGAAATATTATAGTCAAATCTATGTTGACCTACAATCGCAGTTCGCGTTTGAAGTCGTCGTGGACGTCTGTTTCACTCTGACTGATGAGGTCTTTGTGGCCTGTGGCTGGTTTGCTGGTCACATCTAAACGTTCCACCCATGGGAGATTTTTCTTTATTGCTGACAACTTTTGCTTCAATCCTGCCTACAAAATCATAGATAAATTAGGATTCAGAAGTTACCATCAGATAATCTAGGCACATTTTACGCTTACACTCAAGTTTTAATTAATACAGTAAAACACACTTATTGCAAGTATGCTTATAATGAATTGATGCTTATAGTGAAGTGATTTTCATTAGCCATGGGGCTAAAATATACTGTGCTAATAGATATAACAAATTATATTTATAACAAAGCTAAACCACTCTTCCGTGGCATTTTGTTACAATTTTGTTATACTGTACAAAGAATACAATTAAGACAAATGATTAATCAAGACCAGAGTTATCCAGATTGATGTTATTTCTACATAGGTATTTAATTCAGCTCCAAATGCATGAAATCTTTACTTTGTTTACTTTTAGAGTAAAAATAATCAATATTATAGTCATATCTTCATGTATACATGGATAACATTACTTATTCAGGTTCAATCAAGGGTGTTCAGGGATTTATCCCGGGTTTTATTCCATAAACCCTGAGGATGAAGTAAAGGTGTGGTTTGCTGCCCAAAACAACTTGACTTTTACAATCCACATGAGGGAAAAAGGTTTTGTTTCATTTCCAGTGGATATCAATATGTTGAATGGTGGTTCAGATTTTATTAAATGACACATCAAAGATTCCATCTAAAATGGCACCTTCATTGCACTGCACCGTTTTTCGGCACTGCTCTTTATCAGGCCTTGTGTCAAGTTCTGTGACATCATAGTTGAAAGGCTGTGAAAAATCATATCTACACAAGTATGAGAATATTAAATCCACACCTTTTTAAACTGGACTAGATTTTCTACTTACTACATTATTCACAATCTTTGATTCTGCAGGCAGTTCAAGATTTAATCCTGGTTTCAGCTTTCCAGCCGCAAATGCCTCTTGCAACTAAAAGCAAAATTAAAGTAATATACATTCGAATTTAGCATAGAAATATGTTTTATATACACCTTATTTTCATTGACCAATTTTAAAAGAAATTCTATCTATCTCTCTCAACGTTTTCAGAATTGCATCAGTTTCCATATCAAATAAGTTGATTTACTATGAAATTTTACTGTCAGATTGACAAATTGAGAAATTCCGTGGTCAGAAGAAACAGTCAAGACATTTGAATACTAAATAGATCAAATGTAAACATGAAAGTTTGTTGTAATTTTTTTTTCAAGAAAATACTTTCACGCTACATTTGGATGTCATATGAAAAACCCATTGACAAACCTCTTCATCTGAATCAGGACTTTCCATTCCAGAAAATGATTCTTCTGAATCCATAGCTTTGATACCAGTTCTAGACGTTTTTGTAGACCTAACTAATTTTCTTAAAATACTAAATTCACGTGTTGGTGTAAACACAAACGTCCAAGTGACATCGATGGAATAGTAAATGATAAAGCCTTTCACCGACAGATTTCAACATTCCGAAATATAATTTGTTGCGTTATCACACAACATAATAATAATATGGTATTATAGTGACAAATTTGCTTCATGGCATCATTGGATGATGGGGATACCAACTTGTTTAAATGAAGGGCCATGATGTCTCAATAGACAGAATATAAACGGATTACGGAATATAAGAACACTTTAATAATTACATTGTAATTTACAGTACATGTACGAGTAAATGAGGATTTTACTAGAAATATGAAGAACAGAACGGGTGATGATGTCAGTGTGCAAGCATCTCTATAAGTTGATATTTTATTCGTGTACATTTTACATACTAACTCTGGCCCAGCTAAGAAAGATCCCTTTTGTGATTTTGAGGTCAAAAGGTCAAGGTCATGAATTCTGTTTTAACACCCTCGCTAGAACTGCGCGATATCTCAAGAAGTCTTTTTGGTTTTTGCAGTAAACATTTTTTCCACAACTTAGCTGCAGGAAAAAAAATATATATATACTGACAAACCGCAGGGCTACATTGCCACAAATTGAAAAAAAGTATATATTTATTGGGCACAAAAAGTGCACTTTTTCTCGATTTATTTCATCATGTTTTTAAAACTGTCATCTCAAAATATTACTAAGCGTATGTTCCTAACATATTCTTTTACTGATTCCTCAGCAAAATATTCCTCAGTTTTAACTGTTGTTGATAGCCATCTTAGATCAGAAACTGAGGCTATCAAAATTTCGCCAACTGATACTGCTATTTTGGTTTGCAAGATAATTCTGTCCAACACGCTTCGTGCAGAATCCACTGCAGATGTCAACTACGAGAGTACTTAAGGTCAGACGACAGGTTCCTTATATATATGTTTTGTATCTTTTGATATAATATAACACAAATATTCATATTAGACTTTTTCTTTTGATTTCTACATTGTTTTCAAAATGCTTTTAAATATTAGCACACTAAAAAGTGATATTTTTTTTAGGGTTAATCGAAATTAGGTTTTTTGCAATTGCTGTTAGCATTTGGAAGAAATGATATAGATTTTGTGCGCAATAAATATATGTTGTAGGTTTTTTTTTTTCAATAGATGGCACTGTAGCTCTCTGGTCTTCGGGGAGCTATAGTTCTGCAGCTAACCACAACTTCCTATTGCCTAAAGAAGACCCATTGATTTGAGATCAAAAGGTCAAATTTATGGAACGCCAAATTAACATATATTCAAATATTTGTACCTATCTTCAAATAATTGCACCTATCTTCAAATAATTGTACCTATCTTCAAATGAATTGAAGATAGGTACAATTGAATTAAAGATAGGTTGAGATCAAAAGGTCAAAGGTCAATAGGTATAAATAACATTTATACATTGAATTATACCTATCTTTAATAGAATTTTCTTCAATTCAATTAAAGTCAAACTTTTTCATTTGAAGATAGGTATAATTGATTTAAAAGTACAATTCATTTGAAGATAGGTTCAATTGACATATCCACAAAGGATTTGAATTTCAATTATTATATAGTTGCTAAATGACATCCTTGGAGACAATACTGAGTATGGAGGGAAACGCACATAACCTACAGAGCGACGACAACAAGGATGAAAGGAAAAATAATCATAAAGGTGAATTCAAAATGTCCAAAAACCATCATATACTTATACAAATACACATATATATCATATAGGTATATTTTGTATTGGAGCGAGATGAAGATTCGATAAACTTTCGAGCCAGCTGTGACGCATAGGAAATGACGTATAATAAAGGGAGTAGTTGTTATTGCCAATATCGTAGTAATTAAAAAGATCCAATTCAATTGTACCTATCTTTAAAGAATCTTCAATTCATTGCATTTGTATATCTTCGCAAGACTATTTCATTTGAAGATAATTTTACTGAGACTTTTTAAAGTTTTAGGTACAATTATTTAAATCTATTTGAATATATGTTAATACATTGTTCAATTAGCACATTGTACCTACCTTTTCACAGAAAACTAAAAGGTTGGCAAGAATTTATTTATATACGCATTCTTTTCAACCTAGCAAATTTCCATTCTTAATTTCAGAAATTTTAAATCTTTTGTATTGAAGTACATTGTATCTTAGTGTACCTACCACACAAGGAAACTAAAATGGTAGAACGCATTCTTTTTAACCTAGCAAATTTCCAAATTTCAGAAATTCAGACATGTTGCAAAACAAGGGTGGACAAAATAACGCGAATGCCTTCAGAAAATTGTTTATTCACTGATCTTATACACATGATAAAACTAAATAAATTGTAATTAATACCAGTGAATTCTTTACTCTTCGGAAATGGAAACATTTGTCAATAGTAAACAGGAGTAAATTGCTGGAAAAAAGTCCTAAGGGATTCATCAAACCCCGATATTCATTATGAGCCTGATAATTGATTTTAACAGACTGTTTGTCAGTTTGCCGTGTAAATGGGCATTATCAAACCCCATATGCTCGACAACAAAACCCCAAGCCGCTATTTATCAACACAAGGTCGGAAGGGGTGACGGCCATGTTCCGCTAGAAAGCGACGGGTAATCATTTGCTAAACAGTAGGTAACAGATAAGTATAAGTGAGGTAATACTGCTTATTATTGTCAGAAACAATCATGAATGTCATTTATACTATTGAGACTGGAAGGAGTTATTCTTGGATTTTTTGTGTATGTTGTAAACGGTTGGTATTTTTTTAATTAAAAAAAGAGAGAAAAAAGAAACTTTTTATTGCTTTCTTTTTAACAAGAAATTATGCTTGCATGATGGAACCAAAATAGCATTTAATGGACTTCAAAAACAGTCTATCATATTTGGAACTGATCGACTAGATTTGATAACTGATGATGTTTATAGTGCCGTGTTCTTTAAGTGCACTATCATAATGCATTAATGTTCAATGTTCGATGTACATAGCTTTTAAATGTTTTTCACTTCCTTGATTCTAAATTTGAAGTGAAGTGCACAGAGACATTTGATCGGAATGGAGAGCAGCACAGTCCCTCTCCGCCACACAGAGTTACAGGGGAACGTCAAGTTGCCCAGGCGATTTACGACGCCCGGAAGTTGTGACGACTCGACGGATCGCTTGGAGGATTTAGCCCAGGCCATGAGTTGGGTTCGACAAGAGCTAGTGAGTATAATACGGTCCCATGGATGAGCATGTCTGTCACAACCTTTTGATGTTGCATGTTGTGTAAACGGACATGGCACTGCATTCCGTTTTCTTTTTGCTGGAACAGAGCCTGCGATATACCGCTGTTATTTTATTAAACGTGGATTGTCACTGACACATTCCAAGCAAAATCCGGGAATATGATTGAAGAAAATGCATTTGATTTTTTTTTATATTAGCGTTTCTTCGGCAAATATGCTTCCCTGGAGCAAAAGAGCTTAAGCAAGACTTAACTTAGTGATGTTGCAAAGCCTATAACATCCTTTACTAGAAAGTTAATAAACCTTGTATAAAGAACGTATGTTGTAAAGTGCCCAAAAAAAAAATGAAAACACACATCACATATCCAAACTTTTATCTCAAGATAAATTCAACTGGTAAGGGAAAAGATCGAAATAAAATAAATATTTCTTTGAATTATTAATGTTATCCATTGCATTGCAATGTGAATTGAATCGTTGATATCACTAATTTGCTGACGTGAAGAGCACAATAATTGAGTTGTTGCTTTCTTCAAATTATTTTGATTTATTGATATCAACGATTGAATTTATGCTCGTATTAAATTAAATTGAAGAGAGCAATAATAAAATTAATGTAAGCAATAACTGATGTACGTGAAAATTACTTTCTTCAATTGAATTATTGACCTCAATTTAACTATTCAGTAAGCGAATTCAAAACCGAATTGACTTCTAAAAAATGTTGTAAAATGATAAAAGATAATACGTATCTTCAATTTTATTAACAGATCAATAAATCATTTGTACCAAGGTCTTAATTGATGTTTTCGAACGATAATTCCATCACATTGTTAAATGAAACCGTTGATAAGCAATAAATTGAATTGATGTGCACGTCAAATCAAATTGATGAGAACAGTGACTAATTTGATGCATATCGCTGTTTATTTTGGATTAGCAACATTGTTCAAACTTTCCCGTTTGTTAATGCTTTGGATTAAGCTTGTGTCTCTTTTTGCTCATACATCTTCCAAATATTTTTCGAACTAAATAGTTGGGAGTTATTATTTTTCTTAGTATGTCATTTATACGATGGAGATTGGGTCATTAAAGTGATGCATTGCGCGTTTCTATAGAGATGTCAGCAATTTATAAAGGATTTTGTCGAAGTACACAATATTGTACCAAAGGCCCTGTAACGACCGAAATAATTCATCTTGATTGGTCGTGGCATTCTTAATTGATTTGAAATTACAATTCGTTGTTGCTAAGCTCACAAAGATTTTGTGCATTTAAATATGCACTTACAAATGCATGGAAATGACTAAATCGTTATTATATGATTTGAACATATTTTAAATTAAAACACATAAATGGATGCAGATAAACTATATAAGCCCTCTCCATAGGTACAAGGTTAATTAATAACTAGGTTTATATATGACCAATAAGTTATATATAACTGACAAATTTGCATGGATTACAAACCGAAAAATACATGAGTGAAGAGTTAACGAAAAAAAACAACAACAAATGAATACCGGTTTATAAATGTGGAAATGAAATGAAAAAAAAAGAATCGAAAAAATGAGACCTACAGCATTTTATAAACATACAGTGAATGTGTATTTAATTTCATAAACTGAATAAATAGTTAACATTTATGAAACCTTTTGGTTTGTGATATATAAACAATCAAATAATTTCATATTTTTTGCATAAGAAATACTAGTTTCACCAAATAATAAAAGATTTAGGGAAATGAATAGATTTTGAGTTGATATACAATCAGTGTTTCTTTCACAACATAACATGGGCATTCAAAGAAAAAATATATGCATTTTCCATATGAATATCACAATTTTCACATTTTGAGCTATCACTTATATAATAACAGTAAATCACCATTTAAACTATAGCATTATTTCTTACTGACAATGAGTAATATTTTGTATTTCCATGATTAAAAAGCTTATTGGGTGTTTTGCAATCGCAAATGATTGTTTTCGATGTTTTAATTTAATAGTGGGAAATTACGGTTGTGAAAGATATATTTTCGCGTTAACTATGGTTTACAGATTTTGTAAAATATATTAATTTATGTACTTTCCTTCTGTCAGATAACTATAGTTTACAATTCATCATATAAAAACTATAGTTTACAACCAATAAACCTAGTTTATGAACTGTGAAACTATGTTTTGCAACATTTTTGTGGATTTGGCTAATAAATGCAGATATATATATATATGTATTTACCTATGCATTGGTAACAACATGCTTATTTAGCCATTGATATCCGTCTTAACAGTTCTGTAATACACACAGGTACTTGGATCTTGGTTTAAAATATGTATAATGTACCTTTTTGATATGTTTTTTACATATCAATAAGGTACATTATACATATTTATAAACCAAGTTGAAGACCCAAGTACCTGTGATAATACGCAATGGTTCTGCTATCTAGCCGAAATAAAATGCAACGTATTAATTGCCAAAAAAAAAAATTAACCCAAAAGTTGTAGATGTCTCGATGAAACACTCAGATTTTGTGTTTTGCACGTTAACATGCAATTTTCTTTAACTGTTTGAATTTAGAGCACAAAATAAACTTTGTTTTTCATTTCAGATACAGTTACGCCAGCATGATATTCTCTTAAAGAGACAGTTTTGTGACATACAAGACACAATACGTTCATTGCGTAAAACACGAGTTCCACGTCATGAGATTATGTCATCTACCTCAAGTCTTCATTCTACTGCTAGCAGTGTGGATATTACGATGGAAAATTACGGAGTAAGGACGGCTACTAGCGCCACCTTACTTCAGGAAAGTGAAGACTCTGTGGACGAAGCATTTCCTTTCAGTCGACCACGTACGTCGTCCATGAAAACTATACGTGATCTTGCCGCGCTTGCGCGGAGAAGAGGAAGTAAAGAGATGATATGATGTCAAATACAATGTTTTATGATGTACCTGTGATTAATATTGTGATTCTAAGAGGGAATATGGTCAGATGGTAAATGTGACCCCGAATGTATATCATGCATGTTATACACTACGGATACATGTAGATCTCAACTGTCTTGACGCATTGAAAATTTTGCTATGGGTCACTTTAAAATGTCAAAATGTGTATTTTTTTAAAAAATATTCAGCTCTATGTGTCCCCTGACTTTATTATGTAAATAAGAATGACATTAGATTATAAATGTGCAAACTGCCAAACACTTCCATTTTTTCATCTTTTATAGGTCTCAACTTTTTTGTGCCCCGATTTCGCATTTCTAATCAGAAAAATAATGTAAATATAAGAAATGAAATTTAATTTTTTGAAAATTCATGAGGTACTTGAACTGAAATATGCCGGCATGAAGCGTCGTAGTTCATGTCCTCATGAATCTGCAAAAATTAAATTCATTTCTTTAATATCTGAAACATATTCCCGATTATTGCTTAAAATGATTCCCGAAATCAGGCCAAATGGTAACAATATTATCTGGTGAAAATGACATTTTGTCCGTGAAAACGTTAAATTATCTCATAAATAAAGCCTTATCCTGTGAAAACGAGAGAGTATCCCGTGAGAACGATTTATTTTCTCGTTTTCACGTGATATTATCTCGTAAAAAAGACGTATTTTCTTGTGACAACGACATAATTATTATTTTCTCGTGAAAACGATATAAAATTTATGAAAGACATATTTTCTTGTGAAAATGACAAATTATCTCACAAAACCGAGACCCTCTGTAGTCCAACACAAAATGAGACAATTTTTCGTTTTCACGAAATAATATCTCGTTTTTACGAGATAATTTCTCGTTTTCACGAGATGACTTCTCGTTTTCACGAGAAAATAAGTTATTTTATAAGTATGTCGTTTTAACAAGATAAGGTCGTTCTCACAAGAAAATAATTATGTCGTTTTCACGAGATAATATTTCGTTTTCACAAGATACTATCTCGCTTTCTTGAGATTTTTTTTTTTCAATTTTAAGACATATTTTTTTTGGTATTTGAAAAATCAATTTCGTGTCCCTATTGTCCCACCGTAGGTAGGAGTCCTACCAAAGAAGTTTTGTTTTGAATGACACTCATGCAACTAGTGCATTATCAAACTTTTGGCTACTTTTTTTCCAATGTTTTTTTTTAAACAGACCGACAGGAATTATGAAGAATAAAGGAAATTAAACATATGTCTGTGCTTTTTTTCATTTCATGTATGATGTTATCATCAGCACATAATTTTGAAAGGAGGTACCATTTCAGAACCTGTATCAACTGTTAAAAGTAATATACAAAATAATTTAAATTGATCATTTAAAGGCAGATCCCTCTCATTTATTCATTAATTTTTATACATTGAAATATCTTTAAAAATCATTTAAACCCCTCCTCCTCCAGGTTGAGGGAAAGGGGGGGGGTACTAATATGTGAGATTTTAGAGCAAAAGACTCGCCTTGAACTCAGTGAGAACTGAACACGTTTAGTTGCATGACTAAAAATAGTTTATTTCAATGTTAATCATGAAATTTAATTGGGAATGCATTAACATGCTTGCACAACAATGAAAAGGATACCTTAAAAAAAACAGACAAATGGGCCACATCGCTCACCTGAATAACTTTGAGCATGCAATACTGATTGTGACCCCATCCTAACCCTAGGGGTCATGATTTGGACAATTTAGAATCGCCACTACCCCAAGATGCTTTCACGTACGTTTTAGCCTTTCTGGTCCAATGGTTATAGACAAGATGATTTCAAGTGAGCTTTTCTGATCACATTTTGTCCGTCGTCCGTCCGTCTTGCTGTCTGTCCGTCTGTTAACATTTCACATTTTTGACTTCTTCTCAAGAACCACTGGGCCAATTTTAATCAAACTTGGTACAAAGGATACTTAGGTAAAGGAAATTTAAAATTGTTAATATAAAGGGCCTAGACCCCTCCCAAGGGGAGATAATCAAGAAAATACAAAAATAGGGTGGGGTCATTAAACAACAGGCCCACAGGCCTTATAGGTCACCTGAGTATTGTGTAACAACTTCCAAACAATTAACTTTGGTTCGTTTTTTAAACTAGAGGCCATGAAATTCACCATTCACACTTTTGAAAGAGGCACCATTGCTTATCATAATTATTAACTTGGTATGCTTACTCTATTTACTTAATACCCAGAGGTAGATCAAACCAACAAAGAGAAAATGCACTTCCACTTTATACCCAGTTGTGCACCTCACCCCAAAGGAACCACTGACCCAAGGGCCTCATATTTCAAAATTTTGCAAATTTTATCATAAAATGGTTGATTAATACCAAAGAGCAGATTTAAAAGCATTAATTTATTTTCATATGTACGTAATGTAGCCCCCCACCCACACACACATTTCAGTTTTTTATGAACCCAGAAAAATGGGGGCGATATTTTAAAAAAAAAACCACTGTGTGTTAGATGCACCTTTGATATAATGTCATAAATATATATAATTGAATCATTGGCATAAAACCCAAAAGCAAAGGAAAATATTTTCGAAAAAGGAATAAAATATATTGTTCTATATACAGAAATTGTGAATACTGCTCTGGAACTATAATATTTCCTGTTAACACCAGAACAATTTATTGAACCCATTTGGAAGTTTTCAAAATTTCACAATTTTGGAAGAGGCAATATACTCATATGTTCTCATCATAACTATGTACTAAAAGTTAATTTATTCAATAGCCCCCCCCCCCCCCCCCTCACACACACCCAGAAGCAGAGAAGAAGATTTTCATAAATATATATAGAATTAATGCATTTTCGAAAAATCCTATATGATCAATAGAGCCCCGCCCTAACACCAGAACCCCTGACCCTGGGGTCATAAAATTCACAATTTTGGAAAAGGCACTCTTGCTCATCATAACTTTGTGCTTTAGTTTATCTAATACCCAGAAGCAGAGAAGAAGATTTTCAAAGAATAAATGCATTTTCACTATATAATCAATAGAGCCCCACCCTAACACCAGAACCCCTGACCCTGGGGCCATAAAATTCACAAATCTGGAAGAGGCACTCTTGCTTATCATAACTACATGTATGTACTTCGTTAGTTTATTTAATACCCAGGAACAGAGAAGATTTTCAAAGAAAAAATGCATTTTCACTATATAATCTATATAGCCCCACCCTAGCACTAGAATCCCTGACCCTGGGGCCATGAATTTCACAATTTTGGTAAAGGACTCAATGCTCATTACATTCATGTCAACAGTTTGCCTGCTTGATGTCCATGAGTAAAGAAGAAGATTTTTAAAGATTGCACTAATTTTAAAGGTTTTGGCCCCACCCCTCAGGCCCCAGGGGGGCGGGGACCATGAAATTCACAATTTTTGTTCCCCTTCACCCATAAATGCTGTATACCAAATTTGGTTGAAATTGGTTCAGTGGTTTCAGAGAAGAAGCTGAAAATGTTTAAATGCTAACACACGACGCACGACAGACAAAAACGGATAGCAATAGGTCACCTGAGTTACTCAGGTGACCTAAAAATCTTCTTCTCAAGAACCACTGAGCCAGAAAAGCTATAACTTATGTGGAAGCATCCTGGGGTAGTGTAGATTCTAAATTATTAAAATCATGGCCCCCGGGGGTAGGGCGGGGCCACAATAAAGAATCCAAGTTTTACATAGAAATATATAGGAACAAACTTTAAAAATCTTCTTCTCAAGAACCACTGGGCCAGAAAAGCTGAAACTTTATGTGGAGGCATCCTGGGGTAGTGTAAATTCTAAATTGTTCAAATCATGACCCCCAAGGGTAGGGCGGGGCCACAATAGAGAATCCAAGTTTCACATAAAAATATATAGAAAAAATCTTTGAAAATCTTCTTCTCAAGAACCTCTGGGTCATAAAAGCTGAAACTTATGTTGAAGCATCCTGCGGTAGAGTAGATTTTAAATTGATAAAATTGTGACCCCTGGGGGTAGGGTAGGGCCACAATAAAGAATCCAAGTTTTACATAGAAATATATAGGAACAAACTTTAAAAATCTTCCTCTCAAGAACCACTGGGCCAGAAAAGCTGAAAGTTATGTGGAAGCATCCTGGGGTAGTGTAGATTCTAAATTGTTCAAATCATGACCCCCGGGGGTAGGGCGGGGCCACAATAGAGAATCCAAGTTTTACATAGAAATATATAGGAACAAATTTTAAAAATTGTCTTCTCAAGAACCACTGGGTCATAAAAGCTGAAACTTATGTGGAAGCATCCTGGGGTAGTGTAAATTCTAAACTGTTAAAATTGTGTCCCCCTGGGGGGGGGGGGGGTCGAGGCAACACTAGATATTACAGTGGGGAAATCGGGTAAAGAACGGCATCACCAATGCTACTCAGGTGAGCGATGTTGCCCCATGGGCCTCTTGTTCAATGTAACACTTGGATTTCTTATTGTGGTCCTGCCCTACCCCCACGGGGCATGATCTGAACTATTTAGAATCTACATTACTCCAGAATGCTACCACATTAGTTTCAGCTCTTCTGGCCCAGTGTTTCTTGAGAAGAAGGTTTTAAAAGATTTTTCCTACATATTTTAATGTAAAGCTTGGATTCCCTATGGTGGCCTTGCCCTACCACGGAGGTCATGATAAAATACGGATTTAAGCTAAAAAATCCATCAAAACAATACAGATCAGGAGCAGAGCTGCATACAACGATAAAGGTCAGATGAAGTTATTTGTTCATAAACTCTGCATGATCCAGTGCATTCTGTGAGTTTAGCTAATAAGTGTGTCCATCACTTTGTTAACAACAATATACAGTATAAGTAGAATTTTTAGCAAGGATTTAATTTTGGCATTACTAGCAAGGGTGCTGACATTGCTAAAATTGAATATCGCTAAAAATTACTGTAGATCACTAAATTTTCGCGACACCTTTTCGCGAGGTAGTCATTGACTTTTGATTAGAGAGACAAAATTTTCACAAATTGTGGTTATTGGTCTATATAATGTTAAGGAATACTATTATACGTGAGAATTTAATTTTTGCTAGCACACTGTCTCGTGTAATTACGCGAAAATAAAGTTATCTCGAATAAAAAGTGATTTACAGTAATTGCGTATTATTTGTACGTGTAACAGCTTCTTAAGTTAGCATTTTAAAAATCCCTAAAATTACTTCTTGCTAAAAATAAAACACAAGATTTTAGGTAGAAATCTCTAAATTTGCGTCTCGCTAAAATTTCTACTTATACGATACTCAGCATGGTCCATTAGATTCCTTGCATTAAGCTGCTTAGTGTGTCTATGACTTTATTAATAACAATGAATTAAACATTGTCATTGAACATTGACTTTTGTGAGTTTATCTATTTAATGTGTCCATCAGTTTTTTAACAATAATGTACGCTGAGCACTGTCCGTTTCATTCTCCAACTATCTAATGCGTTGACTCACTTTGTTAATAACAATGAACTCATCAGCATTGTCCATTTGATTCTTTGTCTTTGGCTATCTAATGTGTCCATCACTCTGTGATAACAATGAACTCATCTGCACTGTCCATTGAACTCTGTCAGTAAAGTGTGTCCAGTTTGAAGATAAGAATATAAATAGTTCCTCTGAGTTCTGACATTTTTGTTTCTTCATTCAGACTACATCAGGCTTCAGTTCAAACCTTACTCTCCACACTATTGTTGCACTATTGTTGAAGCTTATTTCATTTATTTGCCTGCTATTAAAGAAGCAATCTATGGATGCCAGTCTACCTGTAAAGAAACAGAACATGAGGGGATCAACAAGCAAAAGGCCCATGGGCCACATTGCTCACCTGAGCACACTGTGGCTAAGAAAACATCAATTCAGTAAATACCTAAGTGGTCCCTATCCTTAAGGGGGGGGGGGGGTTATGATTTGAACAAACTTCTATTTATGCGAACTTGAATCTTCAATAACTAAGGATGCTTAAATTTTTTTCTGACTAACTGTGGCTTTTTCCCTAAGTTTGAATTTATTGTGGTCCCACCCAACCCTGGGGGGTAGTAATTTTAACAAATCTGTACCTAATACTACCTGAGGATGCTTCAATATCAACAAGACCAATTATGACATTGCTATATACTCCTATGCAAAACTTTGAACATCCGTTGTGGCACCACCCTACCCCAGAGGGTCATGATTTGAACAAGCTTGAATCTACACTACCCGAGGATGCTTCCATATAAATATGACCAATCAAGGCTTTGCTGTTCTCAAGAAGAAGATTTTTTAAGATTTTTTCCTATATATTCCTATGTAAACTTTAATCATCCATTGTGGCCCCGCCCTTCCCCCAGAGGTCATTATTTGTACAAACTTGAATCTTCACTAGCTGAGGATGTTTCCACATAAGTTAAATCTTTCCTTGCCCAGTAGTTCTTAAGAAGAAGAATTTTTTAAATTGCCATTAATTTTTCATTAATATTTATCTCCCCTTGTAATGAGGCATGGCCCTTCATTTGAACAACTTGAATCCCCTTTATCCAAGGATACTTTGTGGCAAGTTTGGTTGAAATTAATGCAGTGGTTCTTGACAAGAAGTCGAAAAAGTGAAAAGTTTACAGATGGACAGACAGATGAACAGACAGATAGCTAGACAGACGGACTGACTACAGACAAATTTTGATCAGAATAGCTCACTTGTGCTTTCAGCTCAGGTGAGCTAAAAATATTAATTAAATTTTAATAAATGAGAGAGCAAAGTTAATTTTCACACAGTAGAAGGAGTTAGTAGAACCTGTGTCTTACCTTTATTTTCAGGTCAGCCCCAGTTGATCTCTTTGGACTCTTGCTGAATCATGATAACCTGCTCATTCTTGGAAATGGGGCCAATACCAGCATACAACCTTGGAATGCTTCAGTGTTATTGCAGCTAACATGGTCTTGCTGTTCTGCAACAGAAGTAAATCCTCCTGAACCCATGATTTGAACAAACTTGAATTACAAGTACATGGAAAATTTGAAAATTGCCAAAAAAGCTTTTTACTCACTTCTTAATCAGATATTGGCTGCTGGACAAAGCTTGGCAATGGACACTTCTTCTCTTGGTCAGCCCTGGTCCCCCCCCCCCCCCCCCCCCCATTCTTCCCTTGTCAAAGTCCTTGAAAATATGCAAGGGAGAGAATTTTAGTTCTTGATAATTCAATGCAATATAATAATCAAAAGATTTCAAGTAAACATTATCATTACAACATTATTAGCTGGAAAATCAGTTATCAAATAAGACAATAAAGTTGGAATAAGAATTACAGGGAAAATAAGGGTGGGGAAGGGATGTATAGTTACTTTAGAGTTGAGAAGAGTTACGAGGATTGGTCAGAAAGTATTAAATGAATAATACTTCATGTAAGACTCCTGGCTGTTTAAGTGGGCCCTGGTGATGTTCAGTACTTTAAAAAATTAAGAAGTAAAGCCCAAATCTTACCATGCTTTCTCCTCATTACCGCAGTGGAATGAGAGAGGGACTCCATCCTTAGAATTCCTTGTCAGTCTTAACCTTCCTCTGCTATAATAGATCAAACAGAAACATCAAATGGGGGATACCTGCACTTCATATCAAGTGAGAAGCTTAAAACAAGCTTGTTAGTTACCACTTTTAAAAATGTTGCCTAAAAACACAGCCAGGACATGGACTCTTCTTATATTGATTGACCCTGGTCCTCCATTGTAATTCTATCAATTAAAAGTCCAGAGGTTAAAGCTTGGTACAGCTAATCTCAATTGGCAAGCAAAAAAAATTAAGTCAGGAAATTATACAAGAAGTAAAGTCTGAATCTTACCATACTTTCTGCTCATGAATGCAGTTTAATGGGAGAGGGACTCCTCCTCACTTCAGGATCCTGGTCAGCCTCAACTTTCTTCCGCTTAAAAAGACAAAAGAGATATCAAAGGGGAAACACTCTTCCTATCAATTGAAAAACTTCATTTAACAGAGAAACTTATTGTTTACCACTTTGGGCCATGTTGGCTGCTGCATATAGCTTTTTAAAAATACTGTATCAAAATTCTTGGTGTACCTACATTTATTCTTAGGTACTTAAGGTCATGGTAACTTATTCAACTTTTCTGAGCACATACAATATGAGGAAAGAAGTAAAACAATCTTTTAGTGCAATGTATTGGGGCATACTGAAATTAATTTATTTATATTTTTCTCCATAAAAATTGAGTTTTTAGTGTCTGAAATCTGTAATTTCCTGAAACCAAATTCTTTCAGGAATTGAAAAAAATTGACAAGGGTCATGCAAAAATTCTACCTTTGTCAAATTTCCCCTTTGTGTGTCACAATGTCTCTTTAAAAAAATTTCCAATGTATATTTTTGATCCCTCATTCTAGCACCACCCTAATAGGGGGGTCTAGATTTGAATAAATTTGAATGTACACTACCTGAGGATAATTCCACACAAGGGTCACCTTTCCTGCTCCAGTTGATCTTTAAAAGAAGATTTTTAAAAGATGTCATATTAATTTTCACTTATTTGTAATAATCTCTCTTTAGAAGAGGACATGGGGCTTCATTTGAATGAACTGAAATCTCATTTACCCAAGGATACTCTGCCAACTTTGGTTGATTTTGGCCCGATGAAGATGAAAGTGTGAGTTTTCACAAAAATGACAAAGACAGACAATGGACAAAAGTTCATTCCTATTACCAGTTACCACTGAAATCAATCAAGTCTTATATTAAATCGGGATTGTGATCATTTTTCTCTCCTAGATAAGGTGCTTGCAAAAACTTTGGAGACTAATCTTCCCATGCGCCCTTGCGAACTTAGCCTGGGACCAATAGCTACCCAGTATCCGTCTGCTTCCACGTGGAGGCATCGCATAGGACTTGTTGTGGAGAGGCTATGTACTGGCAGGGGAAAACATAAAAATTCCTTCCCTTTTCACATTGCTGCTAGCCAGTGGTGATGGCTGAAAGCGAGAGGTGACAAGCACACAAACACTAACACCAACACACTAGACGCGTCACACAACATTTAGCAGACGTTAGTAGTTTTAGTAGCTTGTTACGAGGGACGATCAGAAAATTCTGCAAGTATATCATAAAATAATGACAACAATATGTATCCACATGTAAACTAGTTAAATCCTTCAAAATAACCCCCTTTTACATTCACACACTTTTGCATATCCATGATTTAAAGCCCCGAGGTAGTCTTTCCTTGTAATACTGTCTAAGTACTGATAAACAGCACTACCAACTGCACTGCGCGAAGTATAGCAATGTCCAGATAACATTTGTTTCAGTCTAAGAAATAAGAAAAAGTCACAAGGACTTAGGTCGGGAGAACACGGTGGATGTGGGAGCTGAACAACATTTACATACTTCAAATACTTTGAACTGTTTTACTCTTATGAGCTAGAGCATTGTCATGAACGAGCTTTATGTTCTTCAAGCCTGTCTTTAGCCTTTTCTTTTCAAATACTTTAATTGTTTTTAGTAAAATCGTCCCGAGATACAACTACCTTTCAGAGTTGGAATTTGCACAACAGGGCCACTAGAATTAAAGAAAATTTTCTTGGCACTCTGACACCTTTTTGCAATGACAGGACGTTCGCTATTTTTTCTTACCCTTGTCATATTGTTAATTTTTCTTTGCTCAAAAAAGTACATTCAAGTTTCATCACCTGTTAGAAAGTCAACAATTTTTTATCCTGTCACAGTTTTTATAGATTTTTAAGTTTTCTAGCAAATTTCAAACACGTTGTCTTTTGTTCTGGTGTCAAGAGATGCAGTATCCATACTTTTCGTAGGTTGAGGTGCTTGGTAAAATTTCATGTACCTTTGTTGATGAGATACCAACAACACTATCAATATAGTTAAGAAGAATTTCTATGGAATAATATTACTTGATTTATTTTCTGATCGCCCCTCGTGCTTGTTAGGGTGTTAATCATGCAAACCTATCCACTACAAGCACTAACTAACAAATACCTTAATTACAATAATGGCCCTAAACTCTTAAAGAACTCTAATTTGTAAAACTAGAAACTAAAGCTTACTAACTTAACCTACAACAAAACTGGGCCTACTGGAAACACTACACAAACTAAACCTAACACTAAGAAACACCTTAGTAAGGCTACTTACAACTACAATAATCCTCTTACCTTTAGTAAGGCTACTTACAACTACAATAATCCTCTTACCTTTCGACTGAAGCAGGAAAAACTCCCAAAATAACCGTCTAAAATGGCCACCGCAAACAACCAACGGGACCTGGAAACACGAATCACGTAGATAGACATTACAATGAACCGCCGGAACTCAGACACACGAATCACGTAGATAGCCATCGCAAACAAACGCCGGGACTCGGAAACACGAACTACGTAGATAGCCACCGCAAACAATCAACGGGACCCGGAAACAAGAATCACATAGATCCCCACTGCAAACAACTGACGGACCCGGAAACATGAATCACGTAGATACCCAAAGGCAGATCTTGAAAATATTAGTACATGTACTAAGTAGGAGTGGCAAACTAATCATGAAACAATCTTACATCTTCTTAAATGGCTAAGAAATACCTCCAATCTAGCGTTGTTGGCATGCCGTGGGTTCGAAGGAGGAGGAAGGGGGGATTTGAACAAAATACACTTCCTCAGAATGATTTTGAATTAATATGACACATAAAGACTTATTTTTTTTGTTTATTGTTATGATTCACTTTAATTATGCTTTTAAATTAATAAACAATCACGGCTTTGTGAAGAATTGTAATGATTTTTTCCATGTATTCCTATGTAAAACTCTGATACCCAATTTTGGCCCCACTCTACATTCTGAAATACAACCTAAACAGGATCGGGGAAGGGGAAAGGAATGTACTTAAAACATGAAGGCAGAAAAACAAAAAAAAAACCCCAGATAATTAAGTGCTGAAATACAAATTTAATAGGATCAGAGGAGGGGAAAGGAATCCCATGATTGCAATGCCTACAATGGCGGTGTGTGCTTGATTGATGTATTTAGACGTTGCATTCTTGTGATTGCACCTAACCAAAATGAACAAATGATGGGGTGAATTAAAAACTAAACAGGTTCAGGGAAGGGGGGGAAATGTACTTAAAACATGATATCAATAAACAAAATAAACAGATAAGGACTTTCAAACAAACTAATCAGGATCAGAGGAGTGGAAGGGAATTTCGATGATTGCAATGCCTACAATGGCGGTGTGTGCTTCATTGATGTATTTAGACATTGCATTCATGTGACTGCACCAAAACAAAATGATCAGATAATGGGATAAATACAAACTAAACAGGATCAGGGAAAGGAAATTTAAAGTAATGTATTTAAAAAACATGAAAGCAGTAAACACAAAACACAGTTAGGGCTGAAATAAAACCTAAACAAGATCAGGGAAGGGAAAAGGTGTATATTTAAAATATGAAATCAATAATGCTTGATTGATGTATTTAGACACAGAATTCTTGTGATTGCACCTAAACAAAATGAACAGATGATTGGGTGAATTACAAACTAAGCAGGTTCAGGGAGGGGGGGGGGTGTACTTAAAACATGATATCAATAAACAAAATAAACAGATAAAGGCTGAAATACAAACTTAACAGGATCAGGGAAGGGGAAAGGAATGTACTTAAAACATGATGTACATCAATAAACAAAATAAACAGATAAAGGCTTAAATACAAACTTAACAGGATCAGGGATGGGGAAAGGAATGTACTTAAAACATGATGTACATCAATAAACAAAATAAACAGATAAAGGCTTAAATACAAACTTAACAGGATCAGGGAAGGGGAAAGGAATGTACTTAAAATATGAAATCAACAAACAAAATAAACAGATAAGGGCTTAAATACAAACTTACCAGGATCAGGGAAGGGGAAAGGAATGCACTTAAAACATAAAATCAATAAACAAAAGCAAAACAGATAATGGGGTGAATAACAAAGGAACCTCATAACAATAACAATTAACAAAAATTCATAACAATAACAAATAACTAAAAATCTCTACCAAATCAAATAACAAAAATTCATATCAATAACAAATAACTAAAACTCATAACAACTGTCACAATAACAAATAAGTAAAAATCATAACAATAACAACTAGATAACACTCATAACAATAACAAATGATTCAAAATCACAACAACAGCAAATAACTAAAACTCAGAACAACTAAAACTCATAACAAGTGTCACAATAACAACTAACTAAAACAAATAACAACAAATGCTCATAACTGTCACAAATAACAAATAACTGACGCGACATAACAATTTAAACTCATAAAAACTCATACAAATAACAAATAACTAAAACTCATAACATCATAAATAACTAATATCCCCCTATACATGTAAATATAACAAATGACTGATCCCCATACCAATAACAAAGAACTAGCATATTCAAAACAATAGCCAATAACTTATACACTGATAGATAACAAATATCTATCAATCATAACAATAACATTATGACTCATTAAAATAACAAATTTAACAACACTAACAAAAGCTAAAACTTAACAGTAACAATAACCAAAAACATTAAAAACATAATGTAACAAATAACAAATAAAACATGAAAATTAACAACTTTTACAACCCCCATTAACAAAAAACAAAATAAAAAACAATAAATAACTAATATAACATTGAGACCTAACATTAAAAAAAATACAAAGAAAAATCTTCATTCCAGCGTTGTTGGCATGCTATGTCCAGCCTCCTCCAAGTCATCCAACGATGAAGAGCCCGCCGCCTCCAAATCCTTATTCCATCATCTCCAACGATGAAGTCCCGGCAAAGAGAAAACAGAGAAGATTAGACAAAGAAACAAAAACACAACAGAAACCAAATTGAAAGAACAACTATAAAAAAAGTGATGAGAGTGGGGGAGGGGAGGGAAATGTTAGTACTTAGTAGGAGTGCAAAAATAATAATGAAACAATCTCACCTCTGCTTTTCCTTAACAATGTCTAAATACCTCCATTCCAGCGTTGTTGGCATGCTGTTCCAATCCAATATGTCCAGCCTCCTCCAAGTCATCCAACGATGAAGAGCCCGCCGCCTCCAAATCCTTATTCCATCATCTCCAATGATGAAGTCCCGGCAAAGAGAAAACAGAGAAGATTAGACAAAGAAACAAACACACACTCATAACAATAACAAATGATTCAATATCACAACAACAGCAAATAACTAAAACTCAGAACAACTAAAACTCATAACAAGTGTCACAATAACAACTTACTAAAACAAATAACAACAAATGCTCATAACTGTCACAAATAACAAATAACTGACTCATAACAATTTCAACTAATAAAAACTCAAACAAATAACAAATAACTAAAACTCATAACTATAACATCATAAATAACTAATATCCCCCTATACATGTAAATATAACAATGAATGATCCCCATACCAATAACCTAACTAGCATATTCAAAACAATAGCCAATAACTTGTATACTGATAGATAACAAATATCTATCAATCATAACAATAACATTATGACTCATTAAAATAACAAATTTAACAACACTAACAAAAGCTAAAACTTAACAGTAACAATAACCAAAAACATTAAAAACCTATTGCAACAAATAACAAATAAAACATGAAAATTAACAACTTTTACAACCCTCATTAACAAAAAACTATAATAAGAACAAAATAAGCAAATAACAATAATAACAACCTAATAAACATACAACAACAAAAACTAACAATCTAAACAAAATAAAAAACAATAAATAACTAATATAACATTGAGACCTAACATAAAAAAAATACAAAGAAAAACCTCCATTCCAGCGTTGTTGGCATGCTGTTCCAATCCAAAATGCCCAGCCTCCTCCAAGTCATCCAACGATGAAGAGCCCGCCGCCTCCAAATCCTTATTCCGTCATCTCCAACGATGAAGTCCCGGCAAAGAGAAAACAGAGAAGATTAGACAAAGAAACAAAAACACAACAGAAACCAAACCAAAAGAACCATTACAAAAAAAAGTGATGAGAGTGGGGGAGGGGAGGGAAATGTTAGTACTTAGTAGGAGTGCAAAAATAATAATGAAACAATCTCACCTCTGCTTTTCCTTAACAACATCTAAATACCTCCATTCCAGCGTTGTTGGCATGCTGTTCCAATCCAATATGCCCAGCCTCCTCCAAGTCATCCAACGATGAAGAGCCTGCCGCCTCCAAATCCTTATTCCGTCATCTCCAACGATGAAGTCCCGGCAAAGAGAAAACAGAGAAGATTAGACAAAGAAACAAAAACACAACAGAAACCAAACCAAAAGAACCATTACAAAAAAAAGTGATGAGAGTGGGGGAGGGGAGGGAAATGTTAGTACTTAGTAGGAGTGCAAAAATAATAATGAAACAATCTCACCTCTGCTTTTCCTTAACAACATCTAAATACCTCCATTCCAGCGTTGTTGGCATGCTGTTCCAATCCAATATGCCCAGCCTCCTCCAAGTCATCCAACGATGAGTACCATCTCCAAAGATGACAATCCGGCAAAGAGAAAACAGAGAAGATTAGACAAAGAAACAAAAACACAACAGAAACCAAACCAAAAGAACCATTACAAAAAAAAGTGATGAGAGTGGGGGAGGGGAGGGAAATGTTAGTACTTAGTAGGAGTGCAAAAATAATAATAAAAACAATCTCACCTCTGCTTTTCCTTAACAACTCTAAATACCTCCATTCCAGCGTTGTTGGCATGCTGTTCCAATCCAAAATGCCCAGCCTCCTCCAAGTCATCCAACGATGAAGAGCCCGCCGCCTCCAAATCCTTATTCCGTCATCTCCAACGATGAAGTCCCGGCAAAGAGAAAACAGAGAAGATTAGACAAAGAAACAAAAACACAACAGAAACCAAACCAAAAGAACCATTACAAAAAAAAGTGATGAGAGTGGGGTAGGGGAAGGAAATGTTAGTACTTAGTAGGAGTGCAAAAATAATAATAAAAAATATCTCACCTCTACTTTTCCTTAACAATGTCTAAATACCTCCATTCCAGCGTTGTTGGCATGCTGTTCCAATCCAATATGCCCAGCCTCCTCCAAGTCATCCAACGATGAAGAGCCCGCCGCCTCCAAATCCTTATTCCATCATCTCCAACGAAGAAGTGCCGGCAAAGAGAAAACAGAGAAGATTAGACAAAGAAACAAAAACACAACAGAAACCAAATTGAAAGAACCACTACAAAAATTTTGATGAGAGTGGGGGAGGGGAGGGAAAAGTTAGTACTTAGTAGGAGTGCAAAAATAATAATAAAAACAATCTCACCTCTGCTTTTCCTTAACAATGTCTAAATACCTCCATTCCAGCGTTGTTGGCATGCTGTTCCAATCCAATATGCCCAGCCTCCTCCAAGTCATCCAACGATGAAGAGCCCGCCGCCTCCAAATCCTTATTCCATCATTACCAACGATGAAGTCCCAGCAAAGAGAAAACAGAGAAGATTAGACAAAGAAACAAACACACACTCATAACAATAACAAATGATTCAATATCACAACAACAGCAAATAACTAAAACTCAGAACAACTAAAACTCATAACAAGTGTCACAATAACAACTTACTAAAACAAATAACAACAAATGCTCATAACTGTCACAAATAACAAATAACTGACTCATAACAATTTCAACTAATAAAAACTCAAACAAATAACAAATAACTAAAACTCATAACTATAACATCATAAATAACTAATATCCCCCTATACATGTAAATATAACAATGAATGATCCCCATACCAATAACCTAACTAGCATATTCAAAACAATAGCCAATAACTTGTATACTGATAGATAACAAATATCTATCAATCATAACAATAACATTATGACTCATTAAAATAACAAATTTAACAACACTAACAAAAGCTAAAACTTAACAGTAACAATAACCAAAAACATTAAAAACCTATTGCAACAAATAACAAATAAAACATGAAAATTAACAACTTTTACAACCCTCATTAACAAACCAGAAGTCTCTGTCGAGACTGAAGCTCTACTGGTTTGTACTTATAGCAAAGGAAGAGAAAAGTACTTAAGCAGTTGAAAATTGAAACTTTTCAACAGCAATAAATAAATGATGATCCTTGATTAAGTCTCTTTATGTTCTTAGTGCAGTCTACTTGCATGCCACATTTATATTATAATCAGACTAAAATTGTATTTGGAGTAGCATTTTGAAAGAATTTCACAGAAATTTCTATTTTTAGTAACCATGGCAACACCGTTCATCGAAATCAAAAACCGATACACAGAATTATGTATCTTAGTGTAGTCTACTTGTGTGCCAAGTTATATTGAAATCAGACTAAAACTGTAGAAGGAGTAGCATTTTGAAAGAATTTCACAGAAATTTCTATTTTTAGTAACCACGGCAACACCGTTCATCGAAATCAAAAACCGATACACAGAATTATGTATCTTAGTGTAGTCCACTTGTGTGCCAAGTTATATTGAAATCAGACTAAAACTGTAGAAGGAGTAGCATTTTGAAAGAATTTCACAGAAATTTCTATTTTTAGTAACCACGGCAACACCGTTCATCGAAATCAAAAACTGATATATAATTATGTATCTTATTGTAGTCTACTTGTGGTCCAAGTGATATTGAAATCAGACTAAAACTGTAGAAGGAGTAGCATTTTGAAAGAATTTCACAGAAATTTCTATTTTTAGTAACCACGGCAACACCGTTCATCGAAATCAAAAACCGATACACAGAATTATGTATCTTATTGTAGTCTACTTGTGTGCCAAGTTATATTGAAATCAGACTAAAACTGTAGAAGGAGTAGCATTTTGAAAGAATTTCACAGAAATTTCTATTTTTAGTAACCATGGCAACACCGTTCATCGAAATCAAAAACTGATACACAGAATTGTGTATCTTAGTGTAGTCTACTTGTGTGCCAAGTTATACTGAAATCAGACTAAAACTGTAGGAGGAGTAGCATTTTGAAAGAATTTCACAGAAATTTCTATTTTTAGTAACCACGGCAACACCGTTCATCGAAATCAAAAACTGATACATAGAATTATGTATCTTAGTGTAGTCTACTTGTGTGCCAAGTTATATTGAAATCAGACTAAAACTGTAGAAGGAGTAGCATTTTGAAAGAATTTCACAGAAATTTCTATTTTTAGTAACCAAGGAACACCGTTCATCGAAATCAAAAACTGATACACAGAATTATGTATCTTATTGTAGTCTACTTGTGTGCCAAGTTATATTGAAATCAGACTAAAACTGTAGAAGGAGTAGCATTTTGAAAGAATTTCACAGAAATTTCTATTTTTAGTAACCAAGGCAACACCGTTCATCGAAATTAAAAACCGATACACAGAATTGTGTATCTTAGTGTAGTCCACTTGTGTGCCAAGTTATATTAAAATCAGACTAAAACTGTAGGAGGAGTAGCATTTTGAAAGAATTTCACAGAAATTTCTATTTTTAGTAACCACGGCAACACCGTTCATCGAAATCAAAAAACGATATATAAAATTATGTATCTTAGTGTAGTCTACTTGTGTGCCAAGTTATATTGAAATCAGACTAAAACTGTAGGAGGAGTAGCATTTTGAAAGAATCTTACAGAAATTTCTATTTTTAGTAACCACGGCAACACCGTTCATCGAAATCAAAAACCGATACACAGAATTATGTATCTTAGTGTAGTCTACTTGTGTGCCAAGTTATATTGAAATCAGACTAAAACTGTAGGAGGAGTAGCATTTTGAAAAATTGTTTACAGACAGACAGACGGACAGACAGACAGACAGACAGACGGACAGACGGACGGACGACGGACGCATTACTATCGCATAAGCTCTTCTGGTCTCTGACCAGTAGAGCTAAAAACTATAATAAGAACAAAATAAGCAAATAACAATAATAACAACCTAATAAACATACAACAACAAAAACTAACAATCTAAACAAAATAAAAAACAATAAATAACTAAAATAACATTGAGACCTAACATAAAAAAAATACAAAGAAAAACCTCCATTCCAGCGTTGTTGGCATGCTGTTCCAATCCAAAATGCCCAGCCTCCTCCAAGTCATCCAACGATGAAGAGCCCGCCGCCTCCAAATCCTTATTCCGTCATCTCCAACGATGAAGTCCCGGCAAAGAGAAAACAGAGAAGATTAGACAAAGAAACAAAAACACAACAGAAACCAAACCAAAAGAACCATTACAAAAAAAAGTGATGAGAGTGGGGGAGGGGAGGGAAATGTTAGTACTTAGTAGGAGTGCAAAAATAATAATGAAACAATCTCACCTCTGCTTTTCCTTAACAACATCTAAATACCTCCATTCCAGCGTTGTTGGCATGCTGTTCCAATCCAATATGCCCAGCCTCCTCCAAGTCATCCAACGATGAAGAGCCTGCCGCCTCCAAATCCTTATTCCGTCATCTCCAACGATGAAGTCCCGGCAAAGAGAAAACAGAGAAGATTAGACAAAGAAACAAAAACACAACAGAAACCAAACCAAAAGAACCATTACAAAAAAAAGTGATGAGAGTGGGGGAGGGGAGGGAAATGTTAGTACTTAGTAGGAGTGCAAAAATAATAATAAAAACAATCTCACCTCTGCTTTTCCTTAACAACATCTAAATACCTCCATTCCAGCGTTGTTGGCATGCTGTTCCAATCCAAAATGCCCAGCCTCCTCCAAGTCATCCAACGATGAAGAGCCCGCCGCCTCCAAATCCTTATTCCGTCATCTCCAACGATGAAGTCCCGGCAAAGAGAAAACAGAGAAGATTAGACAAAGAAACAAAAACACAACAGAAACCAAACCAAAAGAACCATTACAAAAAAAAGTGATGAGAGTGGGGTAGGGGAAGGAAATGTTAGTACTTAGTAGGAGTGCAAAAATAATAATAAAAACAATCTCACCTCTACTTTTCCTTAACAATGTCTAAATACCTCCATTCCAGCGTTGTTGGCATGCTGTTCCAATCCAATATGCCCAGCCTCCTCCAAGTCATCCAATGATGAAGAGCCCGCCGCCTCCAAATCCTTATTCCATCATCTCCAACGAAGAAGTGCCGGCAAAGAGAAAACAGAGAAGATTAGACAAAGAAACAAAAACACAACAGAAACCAAATTGAAAGAACCACTACAAAAATTTTGATGAGAGTGGGGGAGGGGAGGGAAAAGTTAGTACTTAGTAGGAGTGCAAAAATAATAATAAAAACAATCTCACCTCTGCTTTTCCTTAACAATGTCTAAATACCTCCATTCCAGCGTTGTTGGCATGCTGTTCCAATCCAATATGCCCAGCCTCCTCCAAGTCATCCAACGATGAAGAGCCCGCCGCCTCCAAATCCTTATTCCATCATCTCCAACGATGAAGTCCCGGCAAAGAGAAAACAGAGAAGATTAGACAAAGAAACAAAAACACAACAGAAACCAAACCAAAAGAACCATTACAAAAAAAAGTGATGAGAGTGGGGTAGGGGAAGGAAATGTTAGTACTTAGTAGGAGTGCAAAAATAATAATAAAAACAATCTCACCTCTACTTTTCCTTAACAATGTCTAAATACCTCCATTCCAGCGTTGTTGGCATGCTGTTCCAATCCAATATGCCCAGCCTCCTCCAAGTCATCCAATGATGAAGAGCCCGCCGCCTCCAAATCCTTATTCCATCATCTCCAACGAAGAAGTGCCGGCAAAGAGAAAACAGAGAAGATTAGACAAAGAAACAAAAACACAACAGAAACCAAATTGAAAGAACCACTACAAAAATTTTGATGAGAGTGGGGGAGGGGAGGGAAAAGTTAGTACTTAGTAGGAGTGCAAAAATAATAATAAAAACAATCTCACCTCTGCTTTTCCTTAACAATGTCTAAATACCTCCATTCCAGCGTTGTTGGCATGCTGTTCCAATCCAATATGCCCAGCCTCCTCCAAGTCATCCAACGATGAAGAGCCCGCCGCCTCCAAATCCTTATTCCATCATTACCAACGATGAAGTCCCAGCAAAGAGAAAACAGAGAAGATTAGACAAAGAAACAAACACACACTCATAACAATAACAAATGATTCAATATCACAACAACAGCAAATAACTAAAACTCAGAACAACTAAAACTCATAACAAGTGTCACAATAACAACTTACTAAAACAAATAACAACAAATGCTCATAACTGTCACAAATAACAAATAACTGACTCATAACAATTTCAACTAATAAAAACTCAAACAAATAACAAATAACTAAAACTCATAACTATAACATCATAAATAACTAATATCCCCCTATACATGTAAATATAACAATGAATGATCCCCATACCAATAACCTAACTAGCATATTCAAAACAATAGCCAATAACTTGTATACTGATAGATAACAAATATCTATCAATCATAACAATAACATTATGACTCATTAAAATAACAAATTTAACAACACTAACAAAAGCTAAAACTTAACAGTAACAATAACCAAAAACATTAAAAACCTATTGCAACAAATAACAAATAAAACATGAAAATTAACAACTTTTACAACCCTCATTAACAAACCAGAAGTCTCTGTCGAGACTGAAGCTCTACTGGTTTGTACTTATAGCAAAGGAAGAGAAAAGTACTTAAGCAGTTGAAAATTGAAACTTTTCAACAGCAATAAATAGAATGATGATCCTTGATTAAGTCTCTTTATGTTCTTAGTGCAGTCTACTTGCATGCCACATTTATATTATAATCAGACTAAAATTGTATTTGGAGTAGCATTTTGAAAGAATTTCACAGAAATTTCTATTTTTAGTAACCATGGCAACACCGTTCATCGAAATCAAAAACCGATACACAGAATTATGTATCTTAGTGTAGTCTACTTGTGTGCCAAGTTATATTGAAATCAGACTAAAACTGTAGAAGGAGTAGCATTTTGAAAGAATTTCACAGAAATTTCTATTTTTAGTAACCATGGCAACACCGTTCATCGAAATCAAAAACCGATACACAGAATTATGTATCTTAGTGTAGTCCACTTGTGTGCCAAGTTATATTGAAATCAGACTAAAACTGTAGAAGGAGTAGCATTTTGAAAGAATTTCACAGAAATTTCTATTTTTAGTAACCACGGCAACACCGTTCATCGAAATCAAAAACTGATATATAATTATGTATCTTATTGTAGTCTACTTGTGGTCCAAGTGATATTGAAATCAGACTAAAACTGTAGAAGGAGTAGCATTTTGAAAGAATTTCACAGAAATTTCTATTTTTAGTAACCACGGCAACACCGTTCATCGAAATCAAAAACCGATACACAGAATTATGTATCTTATTGTAGTCTACTTGTGTGCCAAGTTATATTGAAATCAGACTAAAACTGTAGAAGGAGTAGCATTTTGAAAGAATTTCACAGAAATTTCTATTTTTAGTAACCACGGCAACACCGTTCATCGAAATCAAAAACTGATACACAGAATTGTGTATCTTAGTGTAGTCTACTTGTGTGCCAAGTTATACTGAAATCAGACTAAAACTGTAGGAGGAGTAGCATTTTGAAAGAATTTCACAGAAATTTCTATTTTTAGTAACCACGGCAACACCGTTCATCGAAATCAAAAACTGATACATAGAATTATGTATCTTAGTGTAGTCTACTTGTGTGCCAAGTTATATTGAAATCAGACTAAAACTGTAGAAGGAGTAGCATTTTGAAAGAATTTCACAGAAATTTCTATTTTTAGTAACCAAGGAACACCGTTCATCGAAATCAAAAACTGATACACAGAATTATGTATCTTATTGTAGTCTACTTGTGTGCCAATTTATATTGAAATCAGACTAAAACTGTAGAAGGAGTAGCATTTTGAAAGAATTTCACAGAAATTTCTATTTTTAGTAACCAAGGCAACACCGTTCATCGAAATTAAAAACCGATACACAGAATTGTGTATCTTAGTGTAGTCCACTTGTGTGCCAAGTTATATTAAAATCAGACTAAAACTGTAGGAGGAGTAGCATTTTGAAAGAATTTCACAGAAATTTCTATTTTTAGTAACCACGGCAACACCGTTCATCGAAATCAAAAAACGATATATAAAATTATGTATCTTAGTGTAGTCTACTTGTGTGCCAAGTTATATTGAAATCAGACTAAAACTGTAGGAGGAGTAGCATTTTGAAAGAATCTTCACAGAAATTTCTATTTTTAGTAACCACGGCAACACCGTTCATCGAAATCAAAAACCGATACACAGAATTATGTATCTTAGTGTAGTCTACTTGTGTGCCAAGTTATATTGAAATCAGACTAAAACTGTAGGAGGAGTAGCATTTTGAAAAATTGTTTACAGACAGACAGACGGACAGACAGACAGACAGACAGACGGACAGACAGACAGACAGACAGACGGACAGACGGACGGACGACGGACGCATTACTATCGCATAAGCTCTTCTGGTCTCTGACCAGTAGAGCTAAAAACTATAATAAGAACAAAATAAGCAAATAACAATAATAACAACCTAATAAACATACAACAACAAAAACTAACAATCTAAACAAAATAAAAAACAATAAATAACTAAAATAACATTGAGACCTAACATAAAAAAAATACAAAGAAAAACCTCCATTCCAGCGTTGTTGGCATGCTGTTCCAATCCAAAATGCCCAGCCTCCTCCAAGTCATCCAACGATGAAGAGCCCGCCGCCTCCAAATCCTTATTCCGTCATCTCCAACGATGAAGTCCCGGCAAAGAGAAAACAGAGAAGATTAGACAAAGAAACAAAAACACAACAGAAACCAAACCAAAAGAACCATTACAAAAAAAAGTGATGAGAGTGGGGGAGGGGAGGGAAATGTTAGTACTTAGTAGGAGTGCAAAAATAATAATGAAACAATCTCACCTCTGCTTTTCCTTAACAACATCTAAATACCTCCATTCCAGCGTTGTTGGCATGCTGTTCCAATCCAATATGCCCAGCCTCCTCCAAGTCATCCAACGATGAAGAGCCTGCCGCCTCCAAATCCTTATTCCATCATCTCCAACGATGAAGTCCCGGCAAAGAGAAAACAGAGAAGATTAGACAAAGAAACAAAAACACAACAGAAACCAAACCAAAAGAACCATTACAAAAAAAAGTGATGAGAGTGGGGGAGGGGAGGGAAATGTTAGTACTTAGTAGGAGTGCAAAAATAATAATAAAAACAATCTCACCTCTGCTTTTCCTTAACAACTCTAAATACCTCCATTCCAGCGTTGTTGGCATGCTGTTCCAATCCAAAATGCCCAGCCTCCTCCAAGTCATCCAACGATGAAGAGCCCGCCGCCTCCAAATCCTTATTCCGTCATCTCCAACGATGAAGTCCCGGCAAAGAGAAAACAGAGAAGATTAGACAAAGAAACAAAAACACAACAGAAACCAAACCAAAAGAACCATTACAAAAAAAAGTGATGAGAGTGGGGTAGGGGAAGGAAATGTTAGTACTTAGTAGGAGTGCAAAAATAATAATAAAAACAATCTCACCTCTACTTTTCCTTAACAATGTCTAAATACCTCCATTCCAGCGTTGTTGGCATGCTGTTCCAATCCAATATGCCCAGCCTCCTCCAAGTCATCCAATGATGAAGAGCCCGCCGCCTCCAAATCCTTATTCCATCATCTCCAACGAAGAAGTGCCGGCAAAGAGAAAACAGAGAAGATTAGACAAAGAAACAAAAACACAACAGAAACCAAATTGAAAGAACCACTACAAAAATTTTGATGAGAGTGGGGGAGGGGAGGGAAAAGTTAGTACTTAGTAGGAGTGCAAAAATAATAATAAAAACAATCTCACCTCTGCTTTTCCTTAACAATGTCTAAATACCTCCATTCCAGCGTTGTTGGCATGCTGTTCCAATCCAATATGCCCAGCCTCCTCCAAGTCATCCAACGATGAAGAGCCCGCCGCCTCCAAATCCTTATTCCATCATTACCAACGATGAAGTCCCAGCAAAGAGAAAACAGAGAAGATTAGACAAAGAAACAAACACACACTCATAACAATAACAAATGATTCAATATCACAACAACAGCAAATAACTAAAACTCAGAACAACTAAAACTCATAACAAGTGTCACAATAACAACTTACTAAAACAAATAACAACAAATGCTCATAACTGTCACAAATAACAAATAACTGACTCATAACAATTTCAACTAATAAAAACTCAAACAAATAACAAATAACTAAAACTCATAACTATAACATCATAAATAACTAATATCCCCCTATACATGTAAATATAACAATGAATGATCCCCATACCAATAACCTAACTAGCATATTCAAAACAATAGCCAATAACTTGTATACTGATAGATAACAAATATCTATCAATCATAACAATAACATTATGACTCATTAAAATAACAAATTTAACAACACTAACAAAAGCTAAAACTTAACAGTAACAATAACCAAAAACATTAAAAACCTATTGCAACAAATAACAAATAAAACATGAAAATTAACAACTTTTACAACCCTCATTAACAAACCAGAAGTCTCTGTCGAGACTGAAGCTCTACTGGTTTGTACTTATAGCAAAGGAAGAGAAAAGTACTTAAGCAGTTGAAAATTGAAACTTTTCAACAGCAATAAATAGAATGATGATCCTTGATTAAGTCTCTTTATGTTCTTAGTGCAGTCTACTTGCATGCCACATTTATATTATAATCAGACTAAAATTGTATTTGGAGTAGCATTTTGAAAGAATTTCACAGAAATTTCTATTTTTAGTAACCATGGCAACACCGTTCATCGAAATCAAAAACCGATACACAGAATTATGTATCTTATTGTAGTCTACTTGTGTGCCAAGTTATATTGAAATCAGACTAAAACTGTAGAAGGAGTAGCATTTTGAAAGAATTTCACAGAAATTTCTATTTTTAGTAACCATGGCAACACCGTTCATCGAAATCAAAAACCGATACACAGAATTATGTATCTTAGTGTAGTCCACTTGTGTGCCAAGTTATATTGAAATCAGACTAAAACTGTAGAAGGAGTAGCATTTTGAAAGAATTTCACAGAAATTTCTATTTTTAGTAACCATGGCAACACCGTTCATCGAAATCAAAAACTGATATATAATTATGTATCTTATTGTAGTCTACTTGTGGTCCAAGTGATATTGAAATCAGACTAAAACTGTAGAAGGAGTAGCATTTTGAAAGAATTTCACAGAAATTTCTATTTTTAGTAACCACGGCAACACCGTTCATCGAAATCAAAAACCGATACACAGAATTATGTATCTTATTGTAGTCTACTTGTGTGCCAAGTTATATTGAAATCAGACTAAAACTGTAGAAGGAGTAGCATTTTGAAAGAATTTCACAGAAATTTCTATTTTTAGTAACCATGGCAACACCGTTCATCGAAATCAAAAACTGATACACAGAATTGTGTATCTTAGTGTAGTCTACTTGTGTGCCAAGTTATACTGAAATCAGACTAAAACTGTAGGAGGAGTAGCATTTTGAAAGAATTTCACAGAAATTTCTATTTTTAGTAACCACGGCAACACCGTTCATCGAAATCAAAAACTGATACATAGAATTATGTATCTTAGTGTAGTCTACTTGTGTGCCAAGTTATATTGAAATCAGACTAAAACTGTAGAAGGAGTAGCATTTTGAAAGAATTTCACAGAAATTTCTATTTTTAGTAACCACGGCAACACCGTTCATCGAAATCAAAAACTGATACACAGAATTATGTATCTTATTGTAGTCTACTTGTGTGCCAAGTTATATTGAAATCAGACTAAAACTGTAGAAGGAGTAGCATTTTGAAACAATTTCACAGAAATTTCTATTTTTAGTAACTTGGGAAACACCGTTCATCGAAATTAAAAACCGATACACAGAATTGTGTATCTTAGTGTAGTCCACTTGTGTGCCAAGTTATATTAAAATCAGACTAAAACTGTAGGAGGAGTAGCATTTTGAAAGAATTTCACAGAAATTTCTATTTTTAGTAACCACGGCAACACCGTTCATCGAAATCAAAAAACGATACATAAAATTATGTATCTTAGTGTAGTCTACTTGTGTGCCAAGTTATATTGAAATCAGACTAAAACTGTAGGAGGAGTAGCATTTTGAAAGAATCTTACAGAAATTTCTATTTTTAGTAACCACGGCAACACCGTTCATCGAAATCAAAAACCGATACACAGAATTATGTATCTTAGTGTAGTCTACTTGTGTGCCAAGTTATATTGAAATCAGACTAAAACTGTAGGAGGAGTAGCATTTTGAAAAATTGTTTACAGACAGACAGACGGACAGACAGACAGACAGACAGACGGACAGACGGACGGACGACGGACGCATTACTATCGCATAAGCTCTTCTGGTCTCTGACCAGTAGAGCTAAAAACTATAATAAGAACAAAATAAGCAAATAACAATAATAACAACCTAATAAACATACAACAACAAAAACTAACAATCTAAACAAAATAAAAAACAATAAATAACTAAAATAACATTGAGACCTAACATAAAAAAAATACAAAGAAAAACCTCCATTCCAGCGTTGTTGGCATGCTGTTCCAATCCAAAATGCCCAGCCTCCTCCAAGTCATCCAACGATGAAGAGCCCGCCGCCTCCAAATCCTTATTCCGTCATCTCCAACGATGAAGTCCCGGCAAAGAGAAAACAGAGAAGATTAGACAAAGAAACAAAAACACAACAGAAACCAAACCAAAAGAACCATTACAAAAAAAAGTGATGAGAGTGGGGGAGGGGAGGGAAATGTTAGTACTTAGTAGGAGTGCAAAAATAATAATGAAACAATCTCACCTCTGCTTTTCCTTAACAACATCTAAATACCTCCATTCCAGCGTTGTTGGCATGCTGTTCCAATCCAATATGCCCAGCCTCCTCCAAGTCATCCAACGATGAAGAGCCTGCCGCCTCCAAATCCTTATTCCGTCATCTCCAACGATGAAGTCCCGGCAAAGAGAAAACAGAGAAGATTAGACAAAGAAACAAAAACACAACAGAAACCAAACCAAAAGAACCATTACAAAAAAAAGTGATGAGAGTGGGGGAGGGGAGGGAAATGTTAGTACTTAGTAGGAGTGCAAAAATAATAATGAAACAATCTCACCTCTGCTTTTCCTTAACAACATCTAAATACCTCCATTCCAGCGTTGTTGGCATGCTGTTCCAATCCAATATGCCCAGCCTCCTCCAAGTCATCCAACGATGAAGAGCCCGCCACCTCCAAATCCTTATTCCGTCATCTCCAACGATGAAGTCCCGGCAAAGAGAAAACAGAGAAGATTAGACAAAGAAACAAAAACACAACAGAAACCAAACCAAAAGAACCATTACAAAAAAAAGTGATGAGAGTGGGGGAGGGGAGGGAAATGTTAGTACTTAGTAGGAGTGCAAAAATAATAATAAAAACAATCTCACCTCTGCTTTTCCTTAACAACTCTAAATACCTCCATTCCAGCGTTGTTGGCATGCTGTTCCAATCCAAAATGCCCAGCCTCCTCCAAGTCATCCAACGATGAAGAGCCCGCCGCCTCCAAATCCTTATTCCGTCATCTCCAACGATGAAGTCCCGGCAAAGAGAAAACAGAGAAGATTAGACAAAGAAACAAAAACACAACAGAAACCAAACCAAAAGAACCATTACAAAAAAAAGTGATGAGAGTGGGGTAGGGGAAGGAAATGTTAGTACTTAGTAGGAGTGCAAAAATAATAATAAAAACAATCTCACCTCTACTTTTCCTTAACAATGTCTAAATACCTCCATTCCAGCGTTGTTGGCATGCTGTTCCAATCCAATATGCCCAGCCTCCTCCAAGTCATCCAATGATGAAGAGCCCGCCGCCTCCAAATCCTTATTCCATCATCTCCAACGAAGAAGTGCCGGCAAAGAGAAAACAGAGAAGATTAGACAAAGAAACAAAAACACAACAGAAACCAAATTGAAAGAACCACTACAAAAATTTTGATGAGAGTGGGGGAGGGGAGGGAAAAGTTAGTACTTAGTAGGAGTGCAAAAATAATAATAAAAACAATCTCACCTCTGCTTTTCCTTAACAATGTCTAAATACCTCCATTCCAGCGTTGTTGGCATGCTGTTCCAATCCAATATGCCCAGCCTCCTCCAAGTCATCCAACGATGAAGAGCCCGCCGCCTCCAAATCCTTATTCCATCATTACCAACGATGAAGTCCCAGCAAAGAGAAAACAGAGAAGATTAGACAAAGAAACAAACACACACTCATAACAATAACAAATGATTCAATATCACAACAACAGCAAATAACTAAAACTCAGAACAACTAAAACTCATAACAAGTGTCACAATAACAACTTACTAAAACAAATAACAACAAATGCTCATAACTGTCACAAATAACAAATAACTGACTCATAACAATTTCAACTAATAAAAACTCAAACAAATAACAAATAACTAAAACTCATAACTATAACATCATAAATAACTAATATCCCCCTATACATGTAAATATAACAATGAATGATCCCCATACCAATAACCTAACTAGCATATTCAAAACAATAGCCAATAACTTGTATACTGATAGATAACAAATATCTATCAATCATAACAATAACATTATGACTCATTAAAATAACAAATTTAACAACACTAACAAAAGCTAAAACTTAACAGTAACAATAACCAAAAACATTAAAAACCTATTGCAACAAATAACAAATAAAACATGAAAATTAACAACTTTTACAACCCTCATTAACAAACCAGAAGTCTCTGTCGAGACTGAAGCTCTACTGGTTTGTACTTATAGCAAAGGAAGAGAAAAGTACTTAAGCAGTTGAAAATTGAAACTTTTCAACAGCAATAAATAGAATGATGATCCTTGATTAAGTCTCTTTATGTTCTTAGTGCAGTCTACTTGCATGCCACATTTATATTATAATCAGACTAAAATTGTATTTGGAGTAGCATTTTGAAAGAATTTCACAGAAATTTCTATTTTTAGTAACCACGGCAACACCGTTCATCGAAATCAAAAACTGATATATAATTATGTATCTTATTGTAGTCTACTTGTGGTCCAAGTGATATTGAAATCAGACTAAAACTGTAGAAGGAGTAGCATTTTGAAAGAATTTCACAGAAATTTCTATTTTTAGTAACCACGGCAACACCGTTCATCGAAATCAAAAACCGATACACAGAATTATGTATCTTAGTGTAGTCTACTTGTGTGCCAAGTTATATTGAAATCAGACTAAAACTGTAGAAGGAGTAGCATTTTGAAAGAATTTCACAGAAATTTCTATTTTTAGTAACCATGGCAACACCGTTCATCGAAATCAAAAACTGATACAGATACTGATACTTAGTGTAGTCTACTTGTGTACCAAGTTATACTGAAAACAGACCAAAACTGTAGGAGGAGTAGCATTTTGAAAGAATTTCACAGAAATTTCTATTTTTAGTAACCACGGCAACACCGTTCATCGAAATCAAAAACTGATACATAGAATTATGTATCTTAGTGTAGTCTACTTGTGTGCCAAGTTATATTGAAATCAGACTAAAACTGTAGAAGGAGTAGCATTTTGAAAGAATTTCACAGAAATTTCTATTTTTAGTAACCAAGGAACACCGTTCATCGAAATCAAAAACTGATACACAGAATTATGTATCTTATTGTAGTCTACTTGTGTGCCAATTTATATTGAAATCAGACTAAAACTGTAGAAGGAGTAGCATTTTGAAAGAATTTCACAGAAATTTCTATTTTTAGTAACCAAGGCAACACCGTTCATCGAAATTAAAAACCGATACACAGAATTGTGTATCTTAGTGTAGTCCACTTGTGTGCCAAGTTATATTAAAATCAGACTAAAACTGTAGGAGGAGTAGCATTTTGAAAGAATTTCACAGAAATTTCTATTTTTAGTAACCACGGCAACACCGTTCATCGAAATCAAAAAACGATACATAAAATTATGTATCTTAGTGTAGTCTACTTGTGTGCCAAGTTATATTGAAATCAGACTAAAACTGTAGGAGGAGTAGCATTTTGAAAGAATCTTACAGAAATTTCTATTTTTAGTAACCACGGCAACACCGTTCATCGAAATCAAAAACCGATACACAGAATTATGTATCTTAGTGTAGTCTACTTGTGTGCCAAGTTATATTGAAATCAGACTAAAACTGTAGGAGGAGTAGCATTTTGAAAAATTGTTTACAGACAGAAGACGGACAGACAGACAGACAGACAGACGGACAACACCGACGACGGACAAATTACGATACATAAAATTCTGGTCTCTGACCAGTAGAGCTAAAAACTATAATAAGAACAAAATAAGCAAATAACAATAATAACAACCTAATAAACATACAACAACAAAAACTAACAATCTAAACAAAATAAAAAACAATAAATAACTAAAATAACATTGAGACCTAACATAAAAAAAATACAAAGAAAAACCTCCATTCCAGCGTTGTTGGCATGCTGTTCCAATCCAAAATGCCCAGCCTCCTCCAAGTCATCCAACGATGAAGAGCCTGCCGCCTCCAAATCCTTATTCCGTCATCTCCAACGATGAAGTCCCGGCAAAGAGAAAACAGAGAAGATTAGACAAAGAAACAAAAACACAACAGAAACCAAACCAAAAGAACCATTACAAAAAAAAGTGATGAGAGTGGGGGAGGGGAGGGAAATGTTAGTACTTAGTAGGAGTGCAAAAATAATAATGAAACAATCTCACCTCTGCTTTTCCTTAACAACATCTAAATACCTCCATTCCAGCGTTGTTGGCATGCTGTTCCAATCCAATATGCCCAGCCTCCTCCAAGTCATCCAACGATGAAGAGCCTGCCGCCTCCAAATCCTTATTCCGTCATCTCCAACGATGAAGTCCCGGCAAAGAGAAAACAGAGAAGATTAGACAAAGAAACAAAAACACAACAGAAACCAAACCAAAAGAACCATTACAAAAAAAGTGATGAGAGTGGGGTAGGGGAGGGAAATGTTAGTACTTAGTAGGAGTGCAAAAATAATAATGAAACAATCTCACCTCTGCTTTTCCTTAACAACATCTAAATACCTCCATTCCAGCGTTGTTGGCATGCTGTTCCAATCCAATATGCCCAGCCTCCTCCAAGTCATCCAACGATGAAGAGCCCGCCGCCTCCAAATCCTTATTCCGTCATCTCCAACGATGAAGTCCCGGCAAAGAGAAAACAGAGAAGATTAGACAAAGAAACAAAAACACAACAGAAACCAAACCAAAAGAACCATTACAAAAAAAAGTGATGAGAGTGGGGGGAGGGGAGGGAAATGTTAGTACTTAGTAGGAGTGCAAAAATAATAATAAAAACAATCTCACCTCTGCTTTTCCTTAACAACTCTAAATACCTCCATTCCAGCGTTGTTGGCATGCTGTTCCAATCCAAAATGCCCAGCCTCCTCCAAGTCATCCAACGATGAAGAGCCCGCCGCCTCCAAATCCTTATTCCGTCATCTCCAACGATGAAGTCCCGGCAAAGAGAAAACAGAGAAGATTAGACAAAGAAACAAAAACACAACAGAAACCAAACCAAAAGAACCATTACAAAAAAAAGTGATGAGAGTGGGGTAGGGGAAGGAAATGTTAGTACTTAGTAGGAGTGCAAAAATAATAATAAAAACAATCTCACCTCTACTTTTCCTTAACAACATCTAAATACCTCCATTCCAGCGTTGTTGGCATGCTGTTCCAATCCAATATGCCCAGCCTCCTCCAAGTCATCCAATGATGAAGAGCCCGCCGCCTCCAAATCCTTATTCCATCATCTCCAACGAAGAAGTGCCGGCAAAGAGAAAACAGAGAAGATTAGACAAAGAAACAAAAACACAACAGAAACCAAACCAAAAGAACCACTACAAAAATTTTGATGAGAGTGGGGGGAGGGGAGGGAAAAGTTAGTACTTAGTAGGAGTGCAAAAATAATAATAAAAACAATCTCACCTCTGCTTTTCCTTAACAATGTCTAAATACCTCCATTCCAGCGTTGTTGGCATGCTGTTCCAATCCAATATGCCCAGCCTCCTCCAAGTCATCCAACGATGAAGAGCCCGCCGCCTCCAAATCCTTATTCCATCATAACCAACGACGAAGACCCAGCAAAGAGAAAACAGAGAAGATTAGACAAAGAAACAACACACACATAACAATAACAAATGATTCAATATCACAACAACAGCAAAAACTAAAACTCATTACAAAAAACAAGTGTCACAATAACAACTTACTAAAACAAATAACAACAAATGCTCATAACTGTCACAAATAACAAATAACTGACTCATAACAATTTCAACTAATAAAAACTCAAACAAATAACAAATAACTAAAACTCATAACTATAACATCATAAATAACTAATATCCCCCTATACATGTAAATATAACAATGACTGATCCCCATACCAATAACCTAACTAGCATATTCAAAACAATAGCCAATAACTTGTATACTGATAGATAACAAATATCTATCAATCATAACAATAACATTATGACTCATTAAAATAACAAATTTAACAACACTAACAAAAGCTAAAACTTAACAGTAACAATAACCAAAAACATTAAAAACCTATTGCAACAAATAACAAATAAAACATGAAAATTAACAACTTTTACAACCCTCATTAACAAACCAGAACGAGACTGAAGCTCTACTGGTTTGTACTTATAGCAAAGGAAGAGAAAAGTACTTAAGCAGTTGAAAATTGAAACTTTTCAACAGCAATAAATAGAATGATGATCCTTGATTAAGTCTCTTTATGTTCTTAGTGCAGTCTACTTGCATGCCACATTTATATTATAATCAGACTAAAATTGTATTTGGAGTAGCAGAAAGAATTTCACAGAAATTTCTATTTTTAGTAACCATGGCAACACCGTTCATCGAAATCAAAAACCGATACACAGAATTATGTATCTTATTGTAGTCTACTTGTGTGCCAAGTTATATTGAAATCAGACTAAAACTGTAGAAGGAAGCATTTTGAAAGAATTTCACAGAAATTTCTATTTTTAGTAACCATGGCAACACCGTTCATCGAAATCAAAAACTGATATATAATTATGTATCTTATTGTAGTCTACTTGTGGTCCAAGTGATATTGAAATCAGACTAAAACTGTAGAAGGAGTAGCATTTTGAAAGAATTTCACAGAAATTTCTATTTTTAGTAACCACGGCAACACCGTTCATCGAAATCAAAAACTGATATATAATTATGTATCTTATTGTAGTCTACTTGTGGTCCAAGTGATATTGAAATCAGACTAAAACTGTAGAAGGAGTAGCATTTTGAAAGAATTTCACAGAAATTTCTATTTTTAGCCTCGGCAACACCGTTCATCGAAATCAAAAACCGATACACAGAATTATGTATCTTAAGTACTTGTGTGCCAAGTTATATTGAAATCAGACTAAAACTGTAGGAGGAGTAGCATTTTGAAAGAATTTCACAGAAATTTCTATTTTTAGTAACCACGGCAACACCGTTCATCGAAATCAAAAAATACACAGAATTGTGTATCTTAGTGTAGTCTACTTGTGTGCCAAGTTATACTGAAATAACTAAAACTGTAGGAGGAGTAGCATTTTAAAATTTCACAGAAACTATTTTTAGTAACCACGGCAACACCGTTCATCTAAATCAAAAACTGATACATAGAATTATGCTCAGTGTAACTTGTGTGCCAAGTTATATGAAACAACTAAAACTGTAGAAGGAGTAGCATTTTGAAAGAATTTCACAGAAATTTCTATTTTTAGTAACCAAGGAACACCGTTCATCGAAATCAAAAACTGATACACAGAATTATGTATCTTAGTGTAGTCTACTTGTGTGCCAAGTTATATTGAAATCAGACTAAAACTGTAGAAGGAGTAGCGTTTTAAAGGATTTTTAGTAACCATGGCAACACCGTTCATCGAAATTAAAAACCGATACACAGAATTGTGTATCTTAGTGTAGTCCACTTGTGTGCCAAGTTATATTAAAATCAGACTAAAACTGTAGGAGGAGTAGCATGAAAGAATTTCACAAAACAAGTAACCAAACACCGTTTCGAAATCAAAAAACGATACATAAAACAAATATCTACTTGTGTCAAGTTCATGAAACAATAAAATTATGAGTAGCATTAAAATAACAAATTTAACAACACTAACAAAAGCTAAAACTTAACTACTTGTGTGCCAAGTTAATAACCAAAAACATTAAAAACCTATTGCAACAAATAACAAATAAAACATGAAAACGGAACAACTTTTACAACCCTCATTAACAAAAAACTATAATAAGAACAAAATAAGCAAATAACAATAATAACAACCTAATAAACATACAACAACAAAAACTAACAATCTAAACAAAATAAAAAACAATAAATAACTAAAATAACATTGAGACCTAACATAAAAAAAATACAAAGAAAAACCTCCATTCCAGCGTTGTTGGCATGCTGTTCCAATCCAAAATGCCCAGCCTCCTCCAAGTCATCCAACGATGAAGAGCCCGCCGCCTCCAAATCCTTATTCCGTCATCTCCAACGATGAAGTCCCGGCAAAGAGAAAACAGAGAAGATTAGACAAAGAAACAAAAACACAACAGAAACCAAACCAAAAGAACCATTACAAAAAAAAGTGATGAGAGTGGGGTAGGGGAGGGAAATGTTAGTACTTAGTAGGAGTGCAAAAATAATAGTGGAACAATCTCACCTCTGCTTTTCCTTAACAACATCTAAATACCTCCATTCCAGCGTTGTTGGCATGCTGTTCCAATCCAATATGCCCAGCCTCCTCCAAGTCATCCAACGATGAAGAGCCCGCCGCCTCCAAATCCTTATTCCGTCATCTCCAACGATGAAGTCCCGGCAAAGAGAAAACAGAGAAGATTAGACAAAGAAACAAAAACACAACAGAAACCAAACCAAAAGAACCATTACAAAAAAAAGTGATGAAAGTGGGGGAGGGGAGGGAAATGTTAGTACTTAGTAGGAGTGCAAAAATAATAATGAAACAATCTCACCTCTGCTTTTCCTTAACAACATCTAAATACCTCCATTCCAGCGTTGTTGGCATGCTGTTCCAATCCAATATGCCCAGCCTCCTCCAAGTCATCCAACGATGAAGAGCCCGCCGCCTCCAAGTCCTTATTCCATCATCTCCAACGATGAAGTCCCGGCAAAGAGAAAACAGAGAAGATTAGACAAAGAAACAAAAACACAACAGAAACCAAACCAAAAGAACCATTACAAAAAAAAGTGATGAGAGTGGGGTAGGGGAAGGAAATGTTAGTACTTAGTAGGAGTGCAAAAATAATAATAAAAACAATCTCACCTCTACTTTTCCTTAACAATGTCTAAATACCTCCATTCCAGCGTTGTTGGCATGCTGTTCCAATCCAATATGCCCAGCCTCCTCCAAGTCATCCAATGATGAAGAGCCCGCCGCCTCCAAATCCTTATTCCATCATCTCCAACGAAGAAGTGCCGGCAAAGAGAAAACAGAGAAGATTAGACAAAGAAACAAAAACACAACAGAAACCAAATTGAAAGAACCACTACAAAAATTTTGATGAGAGTGGGGGAGGGGAGGGAAAAGTTAGTACTTAGTAGGAGTGCAAAAATAATAATAAAAACAATCTCACCTCTGCTTTTCCTTAACAATGTCTAAATACCTCCATTCCAGCGTTGTTGGCATGCTGTTCCAATCCAATATGCCCAGCCTCCTCCAAGTCATCCAACGATGAAGAGCCCGCCGCCTCCAAATCCTTATTCCATCATTACCAATGATGAAGTCCCAGCAAAGAGAAAACAGAGAAGATTAGACAAAGAAACAAACACACACTCATAACAATAACAAATGATTCAATATCACAACAAAAGCAAATAACTAAAACTCAGAACAACTAAAACTCATAACAAGTGTCACAATAACAACTAACTAAAACAAATAACAACAAATGCTCATAACTGTCACAAATAACAAATAAC
>NW_026930990.1:0-44960 GCF_032062105.1 Saccostrea cuccullata
ACAGATATTTAAGAAATAAACAACGTTATTCAGTGAACATGGCGTTATGAATAGCAATTGCTCTGCTGGCATATTCCATGATGCGCGCTAGCGCATCATGGAAAATATGCCAGCAGAGCTATTGCTATTCATAATGCCATGTTCACTGAATAATCGTTGTTTATTACTTATATTTGCATTCTTTGATTTTTTTTCAAGAATATCAGAGGAAATCCTGACTTATATAAGGACGCAGCTTCTTGTCCTCAGTAAAGAAAAACATACGGCTTTAAAATCAGTAAACCTGATTAATGCTCCTTTTCTCTAATAAATCACAAACAATTTATAAAGTATTTCCCTCTCAAACACAGTTATCTGGATACAAGCAGCGCCGTCATCACATTTTTGTTTTGATGTAGTTGTGACGTCATCGATCAACGTTATGAAAACACTCTGACAAAAATCAATAATTTAACACTATGATGAAAAATGAGAATTTTTTTAATCATGATTATTACACCAAAATGCTTTTATATGTATTTTTTTTAGTTTTTCTATTTATTTTTAATAGCTGAAATCATTCTTGAAATAGAAATTTTCTCTTTCTGAATGTTATTACCCAAGTGTGAAGAGTTATCGTTCTTTGTAAAAATATGCACGATACAAAAAAATAAAAATATGGCAGTTCTCTAAGATTTTATAAAGGTTTATTGTACAATTAAATACATTGACCAAAACTGAATTTTTTAAGATATAAATCAGCAATTTTAAATACATGTGTATTCTGAATTTCCTTTTTTTCAAAAAATATTATTAAAAACTTATTTTCATTCTTCTTACGAAACATTTCATATATATACTTCTCAACACGTTATATAAGTGTAATCGAGATTGTTCTACACGAGAGTGATAGAGCAATTGCACACATAGTACAGGCAATTGAAGACTACATGTTCATAGTGTGAGAGAGCAATAGATATGCAAATATATACGCATGAATGACATCACTGATGATGTAATATCTTTTCAACATGCCGACAAACTTATTTATTACGGCAGACTTAGAGATGACGGCCTTATTCTACTTAATGGAAGCCCGGATGATATTAAAGATTTTTTAACATAGGGAACTGCATTCAAAATCTATTGATTCATTATTCGTCTTGCATACAATTTTACTGATTTTCTTATTGTTTTCACCCAGCAGAGGTATTCGACTGATAAGAAGTTTAGTCCTTGTACACTAATGTGTTTCTTCGAACCTACTCAAGAGATTAAAGGATTAGTTGGACTGAATTGGGTTAGTTCTGCACCTTACCAAGATATTTAGGTTACAGTTGATATATATTTCGATTTTAGATTGATAAGTGTTAGTCTCGCACTCATATCCAAAGGCTGAGGGCAAGTCTTTGTATTTATGTTGCATTTATTTAAAACAATAGGGCCTTCGCATGGAGCGGCGAGCAGAAGGATAAAACGTACGCTCTACTAGGACCTTAGGTCCCCTGCTCAGTTCACGACTATCGGGTCTGTTTACTCCGCTACAAAATGTAGTGCGTTGTATACGTAAAGTAAAAATAGAATAAATCGTAATACTGTGAAGCCTTTACAGTGTAAAAAAAAACAGAAAATTTATTTTTGTCAAAGGAATAACCATCTGATGGGTATTAGAAAAGAAAGAGGAGGGGGGGGGGGTGGGGAGGGTGCTGAGCAACATTAACTGTAATATTATAAGATATATGATATATGAGTATCACATTTTTGGATTATGTTGGGTGACCTGTGGTCTCCCCTTTGAATTTTTTTTATTCAATGTAAGGTTATAGTATCTAAATAACACAGTGCCTAATCTCTGATCTTCTTACTAATAGTAAGCGACTCAAAGTAAACGACGTCCAGTCTCTGCATTCGCAGATCTCTAACAAGCATGGGGAGGATGAAGATCTTGCCCCTACCACCCCCTACCTTTTCATTTCGCTCGGACTTTTCACCAATTCTTCAACATAATGGAATAATTACTAGTATTTGTTAATAAATTATTTAATGTCTCCTTTGTCTTCCTTATGAGGTCATGCTTCAATAGGCGACCTCATCACTTTAACACTTTTAAGTAAACCCCTGATTTTATTTATCTTACAAAGAAGATGTACCCCCTGTATTGCGAAATCGAGTTCTCCTCCCCTTTCCCTAGAATTTACACAGCAAATGCATTAACCAATCAAAACTACATTAAAAAACGAAATAAAACTTTAAACAATGCACCAATTGTTATTTACTTTTGGGATACATATACTGTATTTAAGACAAGCAACTTGACTAATCCTCCGAATTCCAATTACATACATTTAGAGAATTCGGAGAAATTGTGCTCTTTTTCTCTGTCAAAAAATTAGGATCGCAACTTTTTTTGGAGAGGATTTGAAAAATAATTCTACACATACCATGATTTTAAATTATTGCCTACTTACAACATTCACATCGTAATAATGTACACGTAAGATTACCTTTGTCTCATTCATATACTACAATTTGTGAAGAATGAAATCCTTATTGATGTACAATAGATTGATTGATTGTATATTGTTTAACGTCCCTCTCGAGAATTTTTCACTCATATGGAGACGTCACCGTATGCCGGTGAAGGGCTTCAAATTTGACCTTTACTCGGCACTCAGGGCCATTGAGCAGTGAGGGATCTTTATCGTGCCAGCGCCTGCCGCTGACACGGGGCCTCGGTTTTTAAGGTCTCATCCGAAGGACCCGCAACTTTCACTTCAAAGTGCCGAGCGCATGGCGAAGGAACAGTTGCTACCCATTTTAACGACTAGGTCTGTCGCGGCCGAGATGCGAACTCACGACCTCCCGATCACGGAGCGAGCGCTCTACCGACTGAGCTACCGTGAACGGTACAATAGAAGACTTCCGCTTGTTCCCATAATCTTTATATGGATACCAGAGGTAACAAAAAGTAAATACGACCAGAGGGCATTTTATATTGTACATCTTTAGGGCGACCATAGGTCACCTTATATTGTACATCAAAAGGGAGACCAGATGTCATCTTCTGTTCTACATCAAATGGGGGACCAGATGTCACCTTAAAATGAACATCAGTAGGGGGACCAGATGTCACCTTATACTGTTCATCATTAGGGGGACCAGAGGTCACCTTACATTGTTCATCGGCGGGGGGGGGGGGGGGGCAAGAGGTCACCTTATGTTGTACATCAGTAGAGGGACCAGGGGTCACCTTATATTGTGCATCAAGAAGGGGGGCCAGGGGTCACCTTATATTGTATATCAGTAGGGGGACCAGGGGTCACCTAATATTGTACATCAGTAGGGGGACCAGGGGTCACCTTATATTGTACATCAGTAGGGGGACCAGAGGACACCTTATATTGCACTTAACATCAGTTGGGGGACCAGAGGTTATCTTATATTGTACATCAGTAGGAGGACCAGTGGTCACCTTATATTGTACATCAGTAGGGGGACCAGAGGTCACCTTATATTGTACATCAGTAGGGGACCAGAGGTCACCTTATATTGTACATCAGTAGGGGGACCAGGGGAAACTTTATATTGTACATCAGTAGGGAGACCAGAGGTCACCTTATATTTTACATCAGTAGGAGGACCATTGGTCACCTCATACTGTACATCAGTAGGGGTACAGAGCTTTCAGGTCAGTTTTACGTTCGTCACTAGGTGGACCAGAGGACACCTAATATTGTACATCTATAGGTTGATCAAAGGTCACCTTATATTTTATTTCATTATGGAGACCAAAGGTCACCTTTATATTGTACAACAGAAATGGGCCAGAGGTCACCTTATACTGTACAAGACCAGACGTCAGATTATATTGTACATCAATAGGGGGTCAGAGGTCACCCTTAGTTGTAGATCATTATGGGGACTTAAGGTCACCTTGTATTTTACAACACAAGGGAGGCCTTGTGTTGTACATAAATAGGGAGACCAGTGGTCCCCTTTGTTGTACATTTTTAAGGAAACCAGACATAAAATGAAATTGATATGAATGCAGAGATAAGGCATCAACGATTCTAGACCCTCCTTACCAAGAGACACCTAAAAAGAAAAATAAGGGCGGACCAGAGGTTACAGATAAAATGCATATTAACAGGAAACTAGAACTTTTCTTATAAGAATACGACAAGAGGCTTATGGGTCTTATAGGTCATCTAAACATCATGTAAAAACTTTAAAACAGTTGAATTTGTTTCGCGCTTTGAACCAGAGGCCATGAAATTCGCAATTGTGAAAAAAGCACCATTGCTCATCATTACTATATACTTAGCATGCTTAGTTTGGCGACTTAATACCTATATAGAGCGTAGGGGTCTTATGGGTCTTATAGGTCATCTAAAAATCATGTCAAAACTTTAAAACAGTTGAATTTGTTTTGCGCTTTGAACCAGAGGCCATGAAATTCGCAATTGTGAAAAAAGCACCATTGCTCATCATAACTATATACTTAGCATGCTTAGTTTGGCGACTTAATACCTATATAGAGCGTAGGGGAACAAAAAGTACATTTCAAATAATCAGTAATAATTGGCAATAATTAGTAGTGCCCACTGACCACAATAACCCTCATCCTGGGGTCATACATTTCACAATTTTGGAAAAGGCACCCTTGTTCATAAAAAAATTTGATTTCTACCAAAGAACAAATTTCAAAGCATTAATTCAATTAATGTATTTAATTAGAGTCCCCACCCCTCAATGGTACCCATGAGCCGGGGGCCTTAAAATTTCTAATTCTGGACGAGGCTCCCTTGCTAATCATAACTATATGTAGTGAGTTTAATTAATATCCAGGTGCAGAGAGGAAGATTTTGTAAATGATTAATGAATTTTAACTTTACAATTTATATAGCCCCACCGTAACAACAGAATCCCTGACCTTTGGGTCACGAATTTCAAAACTTTGGAGAGAATATCCTTCCTCATCATATCTATACATGTAGTTAGTTTGTTTAATATCCAGGGACAGAGGAAAAGATTTTCAAAGAATAAATGCATTTCATTATATAAATTTTTATAGCCATGTCCTAACCCTAGGGCCCCTGACATTGGGACAATGAATTTCACAATTTTGGTAGAGGAGTCAATGCTTATAATAATCAAGCCAACAGTTAGACGGCTTGATGTCAATGAGTAAAGAAGATTTTTAAAGATTTCATCAATAGTAGTAGTTTCGCCCCAACTAGGGTGTTGAGGACAAGGACCATGATTTAAAAAATCTCCCCTTCACCCATAGATGCTTTATTCCAAAATTGGTTGTAAATGGTTGAGGAATTGCAGAGAAAAGCTGAAATATTCAAATGTTAACGCACAATGCACAGCGCACGACGCCAGAAAAAACAGGTAGCAATAAGTCACATGAGTTGATTCAGGTGACCAAATAAGGAGTCCTTTGGTCTCAATATCTATCTAAAATATTGGGTGTCTTTTGGATTCCCTGTTGACTTACAATATAAGATGACAACTTGTCTTCTTATTGATGTAAAATATAAAGTGTCTTCCAGTTTCCTCATCGTAGTTAAAAATAGTGTGATCCTTAGTTTTAATGATGTACAATATAAGGTGACATCTGGTCCCCCTACTGATATACAAATTAAGAGGGCTGTTCAATAAATAATGTCCTTCAAACTCTATGACATACAATACAGATATCATATGGCATTAAGCTTGACTTTTTCTCATTATTGAATCTTTAATGAATTAATAACAGTTGATGTGACCACTTTTCATCACATAATTTCAATGTGAGAAGCTGGAAACAAGGGTATTCGAGACACTGCATTAAATATGAATGATAAAGAATCAATAAGAAAGATATGGAGATAGCGAACAGTATTCAATCTCAAAGTCCATAAAACAATACAAAATAAGAGCAGAGCAAACCCCGAAACATCAGAGGTTGGATCAGGTGCCATGGAGGAGTGAGCATCCCCTGCCGACCAGTCACACCCGCCGTGTGACCGTTGTCATGATCAGGAAATAACGTAAAAAATCCGTCGTCAATTCAGTGCATAAATAATGGACTAACAATTGGTATGAAAAACGTCAGCCAGCATTTGACTCAATGATAAATTGTATTTGCTGACAAGGTCATTGTATCGAGTCTATCGACCATAGAACTTACGAAATGATGACTAAACAAAAGTGAAATTAAACCGTTCATTAAAGCTGCTGTAAAACTTGCTAAGAATCCCAAAGAAATACTCACTGATATAATTATGTTAAAATTACAGCAATCAATGTCTATTTTATAGACAATTGAGCAGGTGGATTTCAATGATAAAAAATTATATGATGGGCATCAAAAATGGATACCGTCCTTGCAAATAAAAAAATAAACAACTAATGTACTATTTGCCAAATTTCAACAAATAATCATTGATGGTGTATGATTGACTATATACGACACATAGCAAATTTGATAGACATCATTTCGGGAGTAGTTCACACTGTTTTAAAGAAACGTTTGACAGTCAAAAAAGCTTAGTACTCAAAAGGCACCCTATGTTTAAAAAAATGAGTGAAAACGACTGCGTGTAAGAATATTTAAACAATTATTAAAAATATCAGTATTTGTAGTTATCCAAATTTGTTTGAATTTCAAACCGATAATGAACTTGAATCTCCTGCTTAAAACCCTTAAAACAAAATTTACAATAAGATGTACTTGACAAAAACAGCAAAGGTATGAGAAGAGCAGAGATTTATTATTTATTGAACAGCTCTCTTACATGTAAAAGGTGACCTCTGGCCTCCATACTAACTCTAACAAAAAAATACTATAGTTAACTATAGTTAACTATAGTTTACTATAGTGTACTATAGTAAATCAAAGTTCCAAAGTTTTCACCATAGTAAATCAAAGTTCCAAAGTTTTTACCATAGTAAATCAAAGTTCCAAAGTTTTCGCCATAGTAAATCAAAGTTCCAAAGTTTCTACTATAGTAAATCAAAGTTCCAAAGTTTTCACCAAAGTAAATCAAAGTTCCAAAGTTTTCACCATAGTAAATCAAAGTTCAAAAGTTTATACCGTAGTTATTCAAAGTTCCAAAGTTTTTTTCATAGTAAATCAAAGTTCCAAAGTTTTTACTATAGTAAATTAAAGTATTGAAGTTTTTGTATTTTTTTTATTAATTTTTTAAATTATTTATCTGTTTTAAGGGTAATGATTTTGGTTTGTTTTTTTATCTTATGATAATTTTTTCTCCATAAATGATGATAAATATTGCTTTTTTATCGGTGCTAATATATTTTTTTTTAATTAAAATTCATTTCTTGTACTTTGTTCTTATAGCGGAGGGGTCGGGTTTTTCTAACGTTCATTTAAGCCTCAATAAATCTTATTCTTGACATTTCATAAAATGTACAGAATAGAAGCAAAACCAAAAATCCACGGGTTTTATAGTATTTAATCAAAGTTCCAAAGTTTTCATCATAGTGAATCAAAGTTCCAAAGTTTTCACTATAGTATCAAAGTTCAAAGTTTTCCATAGTAAATCAAAGTTCCACCATAGTAAATCAAAGTTTCAAAGTTTTCACCATAGTAAATCAAAGTTCCAAAGTTTTCACCATAGTAAATCAAAGTTCCAAAGTTTTCACCATAGTAAATCAAAGTTCCAAAGTTTTCGCCATAGTAAATCAAAGTTTCAAAGTTCTTACTATAGTAAATCAAAGTTCCAAAGTTTTCACCATAGTAAATCAAAGTTCCAAAGTTTTAACTTTGGTACTATAGTTAACTATAGTTTACTATAGTATTTTTTTGTTAGGGAATGTACAATATAAGGTTACCCCTGGTCCGCTACTGATGTACTGTACAATATAAGGTGACCTTTTGTCCCCTACTGATGTACTGTACAATATAAAGTCATCTCTGGACCCCTACCCTGTACACCATAAGGTGATCTCTGGTCCCCTGCTGATGTACTGCACAATATAAGATGACCTCTGGTTCCCCTGCTAATGTACAATGTAAGGTGACCTCTGGTCCCCCTACTGATGTACAATATAATGTGACTTCTGTTTCCCCTATGTGCAATATAAGTTGTCCTCTGGTCCCCCTACTAATGTTCAATATAAGATTACCTCTGGTCCCCCTACTGATGTACAATTTAAGGGGACTTCTGGTCCCCTACTGATGTATTGTACAATTTAAGGTGACCTCTGGTCCCACTACTGATGTACAATATAAGGTGACCTCTGGTTCCCCTACTGATGTACAATATAAGGTGACTTCTGGTCCCACTACTGATGTACAGTATAAGGTGACCTCTGGTCGCCCTGCTGATGTACAATATAAGGTGACCTCTGGTCCCCCTACTGATGTACAATCTAAGGTGTCCTCTGGTCCCCCTACTGATGTTTAATATAAGATGAGAGGGCTTATATAGGCTATGCCTGCTGCCCAATCCATTTATGTATTTGCATAATAAACTAGATGCTGTCATGAGACAGTAATACCCGCACTATGGTGTTTGCCTTTAAATGCACACTTCTTCATATTGGGCTTTACCAAGGAAAAAGTCAATATAATTCAATAATTTACATAATACATGTATTCATCAAATTGAGCATAATATGCTCAGGTGACCATGTAGCTGCAGATCTGGTTTTATATATTTGTCTTTGATCATAACGCTACAGATCCCCATATGCAAAAAAGGTGCAATTTACGCGCAATATTTTTTTAGCACTTTTGGGCAGAATTTCTTCACTTTCTAGCATTAGTCAATCAACTACCTTTCACTCCCTAATTTTGGACACATTCTCTGGCCAATATATATATTTTGTCCACCTCCCAGCCATTTATAGTAATCTCTACAGGCAATAAACTCGCTTGATGTGAATTTTCAGCAATCTAACAAATAATTTTAATCGAGTTTATCTCGAGTAGAGACGACTATAAAGGGTTGGGAGATGGATAAAATATACAGATTGATTAAATAATGTGCCTAAAATTAGGAATTGATAGGTAGTAAATTGACCGATGCTGGAAAGTGGAGAAATTCTCCCCAGAAGTGCGCAAAAAATATTGCGCCGTAAATTGCACCTTTTTTGCATTACAGGATCTGCAGTCAAATACTAATATATAAAACCATAATGCTACAGATCTGCAGCTAGTGACCATGTGACCCATGGGCCTCCATTTTATAGGTATTTCATATTATCAATTCATTACCAGTCGGAAATTAAACTACAGAATTTAATTAATGATGTAAATTAGGTTTGATAAAGGGGGGGGGGAGGATTTTTGGCACATAATTGGAACTTTTTAAATCTATTTTCTCATATAGATTAACAACAAATAATATATTATTCAAATTAGTGTAAAGCGTTTTTGATGAATTTTTCAATATGTGCAAAGTTTATTTATATTTGATTAGGCAGAAACTTCTTGAAAGCTGCCATATACACAATCAATTTAATGGTCAACCCCCACCCGTCTCCCATCAACACACACACACACAAACACACCTTATTTGTCTGTTTTTGCAAATAGGCCTAGATTGCAAAGCTAAAATAAAACATCTTTTGTAAATGATAATTTTCAATTTGTTCTTGCACTATACATGTATCTAAACACCTGCATCACATTTGGCTTGCGTCACGTACCCAACTTAAGTACTAGTTTTACCATTGGCATTATCATTTTAGATTTCACTGCACGTGCAGTAGGATACTAGTGTGCATCATTGCATATATGTCGGTAGGAATTATTTCATTTTGTGTTCTAACTGGATTATATTTCATGAAGATGACAGGGCCTAAATAATAACAATCGGTAAGTACAAGTTTTGGTATATATTTGGGTAAAATAGTCTGAAATGCAAACGGTTAGGTTGAAGTTTAAAGGATCAAAGGTCATCCGATGCTACAATAGACGAATTTCACATTCTGAAGAGTTATCCCCCGTTATCAACGTTACATTCAGTTACAAGATCCAGAATTTTTTTTTCTGGGAGGGAGGGGGGGGGGGTTCCAGACCAGAATTTCCTGAGAAGCAAGAAAAAAAAGAAGTTATGGTTTGGTCTGTTTTCTAGGGTGGAGGGACACTTAGGGCATCCAAAGTCATTTTTATTTCCTTCAGTATATATTATAGTCCTGCAAATTCCGGGGGAAGGGGGGGGGGTGTTGAGGGGATCTCCCAATCCACTTCCCTGTCCCTGTAATGACAAATGATCATGTGACTCCTAAATAGTAGGAAACTTTTTCCATTTGACTATACATAATATTGTTTCTTGTGTTATTATGTTATGTAAATTTAATGGTATAAAGGTTATGAACCCCTAGAGGTCATCCTCACTCTCCTAATGAGCTGGAAATGTTCACAATATGACTGCCTTAAATTAAATAAAAGTGCATCAATGATAAGATTACTTGACATTTTATTCATGAATTTGTGTCAACATATCTTCCTAGAATTAGGAATGAGAATCATTCAGAGATGGACCACATTAAACTATTTGTATAAACATTTTTTTTTTTTGCATACATGAACAAACAGGGGTCTGGGAAGGGGTGAGGGGAAGGATCGAGTTAATATTTCTTTACGTCTTAATGGTTGAAAACTCCTAAAATGAATGTTGACCTCAAATCTAACTTGTCCTCATTATTTTTCAAATGGTGGTGTCTCCATATGAGTGAAAAATTCCTGAGAGGGATGTTTAACAACAAACAAAATGACATAAAAACACAATATTGATTTGCGTTAAGAAATATGCAGGGAATTTTTTCCATCATAAATCTTCTTCTCAAGAACAGCAAGGGCATTCTTGTCCCCCATTTTGGGGAAAGGGAGGGGACACTAAATCTCATTTGTCTGTCAGTCTGTCCATCTTATTGACAGCTAGTATGTGCATCTGTCACAATAAATTTAACCTTGGTCATAACTTTTGAATGATAAGAGATAGTGCTTTCATATTTCACATGCACATTACACAAAACTTTCTAAATATACTATGATTTTTTAACCCAAGTGAGACCTTGACCTTAAAGTTTTACCTACTTTCCAAAAAATAACATTTTAAATTGATCATTTTGAAAGAGAAAAGAAAGGGCATTCAGATTATACATGTTTATTACATGTGAAAAGACTTTTCTAAATATATCATGACTTTTGACTCTGTGACCTTGACCTAGAAGTTTAACCTACTTTTCAAAAATATTATATTATATATATAACTTTTGATTCAAAAGAGATAGGACTTTCATATTTGACATGTACATTACCTGCAACAAAATGTTTCAGAGCATGCTATGATTTTTCCCCTTTGACCCAATTTTCAAAAATTGATATATGATAGGGGTGCATATTTGACACACAATCTGCCATAAATTATGGTATCTCATTCAGTAAAACACAGAAAGCAGAGGACCACAATTCTTTGAATTTGCTTGTATAATCTTGATAGATGGAACATGCTCATATAATGTAGATTCAAGTTTTTTATGCCACACCATGATTAGGAATACATATATAGTTTTTGTCATGTCCGTCCTCCACCCTTCCATCTGTCTTTCCATCGGGCTCAAAGAAACTTTCTAGATATTTTTATCAAAGTTCATATGTTGATGCATACTGATGTAAATATCCAACTGCAGCAATATTTTTTGACTTTGACTTTTCCTTTGACCTTCACTTAACTTTTCTTTAAATTAGTGTTTAGCTTTATTTTAAAGAAACCATTCAAGTTGTGTAATGAAACTTCACATGATGATACATACTGATGTAAGCTTTACGATGCTTCACTCTTTTTTACCTTGACTTTTCCTGTGACCTTGATATCACTTTTCTAAAATTAATGTCTAGACCAGTTTTGAATAAACAATTCAAGATATATTTATCAAACCTCATATGCTGATACATACTGCTAAGAGCTATTAATACGTCAACTTATTTTGACCTTGAATTTTCCTTTGACCTTGACCTCACTTTTTAAAATATCATTTTTCGACACCATTAGTTCCCCCGGGGCAAATTCAACATTTCAAAACCTTACTGTACATCTACATGACACCACCAACCATCTCCCAAAAGATGATTAGGCTACTGTGTAAAATGTAAGAGGAGTTCAGGGAAAACAGGCCTTTTTGCATAAAAAACGTCATTTTTCGACCCCCTTTTGACCCCCTGGGCCAAAATCAAAATTCTGAAACATTGCTGCACATCTACATGACACCACCAACCATCTCCCAAAAGATGATTAGCCTACTGTGTAAAATGTAAGAGGAGTTCAGGGGAGACGGGGCTTTTTGCATAAAAAACATCATTTTTCGACCCCCATTTGACCCCCCGGGGCAAAATCAAAATTCCGAAACCTTACTGCACATCTACAGGACACCACCAACCATCTCCCAAAAGATGATTAGGCTACTGTGTAAAATGTAAGAGGAGTTCAGGGAAGACAGGGCTTTTTGCATAAAAAACATCATTTTTCGACCCCCATTTGACCCCCTGGGGCAAAATCAAAATTCTGAAACTTTACTGCACATCTACAGGACACCACCAACAATCTCCCAAAAGATGATTAGGCTACTGTGTAAAATGTAAGAGGAGTTCAGGGAAGACGGGGCTTTTTGCATAAAAAACATCATTTTTCGACCCCCATTTGACCCCCCGGGGCAAAATCAAAATTCCGAAACCTTACTGCACATCTACAGGACACCACCAACCATCTCCCAAAAGATGATTAGGCTACTGTGTAAAATGTAAGAGGAGTTCAGGGAAGACGGGGCTTTTTGCATAAAAAACATCATTTTTCGACCCCCATTTGACCCCCTGGGGCAAAATCAAAATTCCGAAACCTTACTGCACATCTACATGACACCATCAACCATCTCCCAAAAGATGATTAGGCTACTGTGTAAAATGTAAGAGGAGTTCAGGGGAGACGGGGCTTTTTGCATAAAAAACATCATTTTTCGACCCCCATTTGACCCCCTGGGGCAAAATCAAAATTCCGAAACCTTACTGCACATCTACAGGACACCACCAACCATCTCCCAAAAGATGATTAGGCTACTGTGTAAAATGTAAGAGGAGTTCAGGGAAGACGGGGCTTTTTGCATAAAAAACATCATTTTGACCCCCATTTGACCCCCTGGGGCAAAATCTAAATTCCGAAACCCTACTGCACATCTACATGACACCATCAACCATCTCCCAAAAGATGATTAGGCTACTGTGTAAAATGTCAGAGGAGTTCAGGGGAGACGGGGCTTTTTGCATAAAAAACGTCATTTTTCGACCCCCATTTGACCCCCCGGGGCAAAATCAAAATTCCGAAACCTTACTGCACATCTACATGACACCATCAACCATCTCCCAAAAGATGATTAGGCTACTGTGTAAAATGTAAGAGGAGTTCAGGGAAGACGGGGCTTTTTGCATAAAAAACGTCATTTTTCGACCCCCATTTGACCCCCCGGGGCAAAATCAAAATTCCGAAACCTTATTGCACATCTACATGACAACACCAACCATCTCCCAAAAGATGATTAGCCTACTGTGTAAAATGTAAGAGGAGTTCAGGGAAGACGGGGCTTTTTGCATAAAAAACATCATTTTTCGACCCCCATTTGACTCCCCAAGGCAAAATCAAAATTCCGAAACCTTACTGCACATCTACATGACACCACCAACCATCTCCCAAAAGATGATTAGGCTACTGCGTAAAATGTAAGAGGAGTTCAGGGAAGACGGGGCTTTTTGCATAAAAAACGTCATTTTTGACCCCCATTTGACCCCCCGGGGCAAAATCAAAATTCCGAAACCTTACTGCACATCTACATGACACCACCAACCATCTCCCAAAAGATGATTAGCCTACTGTGTAAAATGTAAGAGGAGTTCAGGGAAGACAGGGCTTTTTGCATAAAAAACATCATTTTTCGACCCCCATTTGACCCCCCGGGGCAAAATCAAAATTCCGAAACCTTACTGCACATCTACATGACACCACCAACCATCTCCCAAAAGATGATTAGGCTACTGTGTAAAATGTAAGAGGAGTTCAGGGAAGAAAAGTGTGACAGACGGACGGACGGACGGACATGAGTAACAACAATATACACGAACTTTCTTTAGAAAGTGCGGGTATAAATATGTTCAAATCAAATCAATATAAGATGACCTCTGGACCCCCTAAAAATGTACTGTACAATATAAGGTGACCTCTGCTCGCCCTGCTGATGTACAATATAAGGTGACCTCTGGTCTTCTTGTTGATGTACAATATAAGGTGTCCTCTTGTACCCCTACTGATGTACAATATAAGGTGACCTCTGGGCCCCCTTACTGATGAACAACATGAGGGGACCTCTGGTCCCCCTACTGATGTACAATACATGTATAAGATGATCTCTGGTCTCCTTATTGATGAACAATATAAGGTGTCCTCTGGTCCCCCTACTGATGTACAATATAAGGTGACCTCTGGTCCCCCAACTGATGTACAATATAAGGTTACCTTTGGTCCCCTACAGAAGTAATGTACAATGTAAGGTGACTACTGGTCCCACTACTGATGTACAATATAAGGTGACTTCTGGTCCCCCTACTGATGTACAATATAAGGTGACCTCTGGTTCCCCTACTGATGTACAATATAAGGTAACTTCTGGTCACCCTACTGATGTACAAGATAAGGTGACTTCTGGTCCCCTACTGAAGTACTGTACAATATAAGGTGACCCCTGGTCCCCCTATTGACGTACAGTATAAGGGTCCTCTGGCTCCCCTACTGATGTATAAAATAAGGTGATATACAGTACAATATAAGGTGACCACTGGTCCCCGTACTGATGTACAATATAAGGTGACCTCTGGTCCCCCAAATGATGTACAATATAAGGTATCCTCAGGTCCCCCTTATGATGTGCAATAAAAGGTTACTTTTGGCTCCCTATTAATTTAAAATGTAAGGTGTCCTATGATCCTTCTAATGATGTACAATATGATAGTAGGGTAAGGTGACCACTGGTCTCCCTACTGATGTACAGTATAATTTAAGGTTACCTCTTGTCCCCCTAATTACTTTCACGTTTCTGGTTATATATATATATATATATTAGGAAGTAGATCTGTATAAAGTTATAAATATGATTATTTTGGAGTAAGACAAAGAAAACTGTCTATCATATAAAATTCGATTAAAATATAAGGTGACCTGAGGTCTCCGTATTGATATCGATGAATTTACTTTTGTGCCTTAAATGCCTGAAGAGTTCCTAAAATGTTTTATTACTACGCAAAATAACGAACTATTTGCGGGGGACCCGAGGTCCTAGTTGAGCGTACGTTTTATCCTTCTGCGAGCGGCGACGCAGTTTGGCACAGCAGTACTATGATGTCATAAGCGTTAATTTTTCCCCCGCACTATCAGACTTTGGCGTGTCAAACCATCGGGGTTTGGCGCAGACCATCGGACTTTGGCGTGACCATCGGACTTTGGAGTCCCATCACACTTTAGAGTCCTATACATCTGAATTTATATACTGGTAGCTAAATCTGAATAAAACTCAGACACAGAAGCAAAAAGTAATTTATCGATATATAATGCGGAATCAGCGTTCGCTATTGCTCGGTATTCATTCCTACCTGCACAAAAAATCAAATTTTTGTTCATCACTTTTAAATGCAAAACATTTCCTTTTTACCCTCAAAATACTGCTTCAGAAATAAAGATAACCGCAGGTTACGTTACTTTCATCTTAAACATCTACTTTTTAAGATTGCAACTTGAAACCAGCTGACATTGTCTTTCTGTTGGATTCCTCAGGAAGTGAAGGAGTGCGACATTTTAGGGAACAACTTAACTTTGTCAAAAACTTCGTAAAAGAGTTTGACATAGGACCCTCCAATGTACAAATCAGTGCAGTGTCTTTTGCAACAAGAATACGTGAAAACTTCAACTTAAAGACATACCATACTAAGGCGGACATTCTTAATGCCATCGATAGAATTCCATATATGTCCGGTTCCACACACACTGCTGAAGCAATCACCTACGCGATTCAGCACAGCTTCACCCCTATTGGTGGTGACAGGGCCCCCTGTTAGTGACGTCTTGTTCGTTGTGACTGACGGACAGTCCATTTCACTTTCAGCAACAAGTCAGGCGGCCAACCTAGCCCATAAAGCTGGTATTAAAACATTCGCAATAGGAATCGGAAACTTAATATCCATACGGGAACTTTTAAATATAGCCTCAGATTCAAAACACGTGTTTCATGTTTCCACATTCGATGCCCTTCACCTACTTCAGAATGAGCTAAGAAATAAAACTTGCGAAGGTAACCTTAACAGTTGTGCTTTTTCATTTATTATCTGAATTGCATATCGACTTTTTTGAAATATTCTTATTGTAATTGTCTTAAATTTATATTTTCACATTTATTTAGCATTATCCCAAAGTAGTTTGAATTGCTCTAACCAGATATCGAACTGTCAAAGCTATGGTCCTTCTGTTTGCATTACGTACGCCCAGTGGGGACGAGATAAATGTCCGCTGTACTATGATTTCTATTTGACAGAAAGAAGATTGTCTTTTCATGGAAAATTTAAAAGCAGGTGAAATCTGGTGCTGTAGTGATCGCGATTGTTTAAGAAGATACTTGGGAATTTAACTTGAGGCTACTGTTGTACGAACGTCTTTTTCTACAAAAAATCCTCTACTGTAAAAATCAATTAATAAATGATAATTCATATAAAATGAAAAAACATTTAGATTTCTGTTATCTTTGTTGAAAGAAGATGGGGAAACAAGGCGTGCAGAATTCCTTTAGCTTCAGATGTTAAGAAATCGTCTTCAGTTTGTGAATTGAGTATTTTAATTAAGTTCTCATTATTGAAATTTATGAAATTATGAGAAACAAACCTTTTCCGAGAGAAAAAAAATCTCGAAAAAAATTCTTTCCGTAAAATATGAAATGGTATTCGTGGGACTCGAACTCTAGCAATAAAATTCCGAGATATATCACTGCTTTGAGACTACATCAACATTGCCCATGATGGAATTGGGCGTTAAATCATGTTTGTGATAGAAACCTTGACTTAATGGACGAAGTATTTCTCGAAAAGATGCGAATGTTTTGTCATTAAAGTGTCGTTAAGGTATAGTGGGTCTATGCTCCATGATTTTTAAACCAAAAAAATGTATATTTTATTGCATTATATTATCAACACTACCAGACTAGTATTAAATTAAAACTGCTAGACGAGTATGCAACTTTCTGAAAATGTGCTTTGATATTAGGAAGGAAAACTTTCAACAAACCTGATATGCTTACTTGGATATTTTATTTATGTATGTTAATTGTTGTATTCATGACTATATGCCAATGTATAAACATTTAAAAAGCTACTTCTTTAGGGACTTCTATGCTTTATTAGGTCTTTCCACCTTTCTGTGGAAAGACCTATTGAAATGCTTATGTTTTTTATTCTTTTTCTGCCGGACTTTTGAAACCGCAAGACTTATCGGAAAACTTTATAGTTCATGATATTGGATATTAAAAGTTATTCCGAAAAACGACCCAAGAAGTTTGAACTTTGACCCCTTTCGAAGTTATCACCCTTCACGCAAGAAATGCTTGTTATCGCTACTCCTCCGAAACCGTAAACCGTATAGGTATGAAACCTTCACTAATGTCTTTGACTACTTGAGAGGATCTTTCAATCTATTCATTGCGAAAGGATCTATAGACCCCTTATATGAATTATTGCCCCTGAAAGTTTTTGAATTTTAAAAATAATTAAAAATTTTCAAAACGAGAAGTCGTAAAGACATGGGACCAACTGCATCAGATTCATTGACCTTTGATCTTAAAATTTATGTAAAGGTCAAAGGTCAAGGTCATTTCAAAAATGAGAAATTAAGCTATTTTAATCTTTTTCAACTTATATCATCTGTCTGTGCATCATTAAAATGCACTCTTAAAACTATTTCAAAGATTTCATTCTTGTCCCCTAAGATTAACCCTCTTAGAAGTTATATCCCCTTGTGTGAAAAACCTTGTTATCCCTACTCCTCCGAAACTGTGGACTGTAGAGACACCAGAGCTTCACTAATGTCTTAAGGAACTTTAGGCCTAACTTCACTGTATAAGTGCAAAAGGATCTGATGACCCTTATGTGAGTTATTGCCCTTTAACTTCTTTGTACTTACTATTATACCTTATAACTTGAAAACTATAAGTCATAGAAGCATGGGGTCAAATGTGTTATAACCTTTGACTTTTGACCTTGAATATTTTGTCAAGGTCAAAGGTCAAGGTAATTCCATTTTTTTTAGTTTTCATTTTTTCTTTGCTTTAGGACAATTCTGGTTTCTTTTTCATTGAAATTAATTCTTAGGAGTCAAAAATAAAGATTTGAAATTCAAAGAAGGTGGAAAGACCTCTTATTGTTCTGTGAACAATAAGTCTCCTAGTTTTAATTACATTACTTTCCATGTATTCATGTACATTTGTAAATATTATATGTTAATGTATTTTAATATAGACTTTTGTTCGACGCCATTGAATATGTTGATGTAAAAATAGGCGTTTAATTAAATAAACCAGTTTCAGATTCAGTTTAATGTATGAAGATGTTGTCAATAAATGAATTGAAATGAAATTGCAAACTTTTAGGGTTATCTTTGCAAAAATTGGAGCGAAGACCCACTCGTATTGAACATTTTTTGTTAAAGTATGTTAAATTGATATTTTTGTTCTTTTTAGTGTTTGTATGCTTTTTCATAGGCAAACAATATCAGTCTTTGTGAGATTTTTGTAAATTGTTGAGATTTTACGTTAAGTTTACTTCAATGTTAGATGAAATATCGAAGAAAATTTGGATATAATTGAAATTTAATTTACTTTGTCCGCCTTATTCCCCCGTCTTCTTTATTGATATTTTCTGAATGACTCCCTAGGGGCTTCCCTTTTATCTCCCACTACATTTTTTTTACAACCACAAGAAAAAATTATATCCGAGATATTTGATTTATTGTACAAGAGAAATTTGAATTTGTTTATAACGCCCCAAGTATGAAGGACTTTGAGAATTGATAATTAAAGACAGAAAGACTCGAATTCTGAAAATAATAACTCGAGAAAATCTTAACAGGAATTATGTGCCTGCGAGAATATCATACAATTACTTGCGTTTTTGATGACAATACGATGGTTTAGGTACCCGATGAGTACAATACACTAGACAAAATTGCTAACGCACCACTTGTTGATTCTTATTTGTGAATTGAACATTTGCCGGATCGCTACTAGTGCATAAAATATGCCATTATTTCCAAAACAGTGGGACTGACAAATGTCTTGCTATCATGAAAAGACTCTTGAATGACCTTCTTGTCCGAAAACCAATTTCCAGATTTGCATTGCGCACCATTTTTGCCCAGATATGAAATCCTTGATCACTGTAGGTGGTCTGTGAGGTTTACACAGGAGTAGTCCCCCAGTTATAAACCAAATAACAAACAGTCATTGACTCTCATATCACCTAGTAATCATTCGATGCCTTAGTGTCCATACCAAATCAACTCAACTTCCGGTTGACCTAGTTTTGTGGAACAATTTTCAACTTATTGCATACTGCTAACTTAATGCGGTGGCTATCTATAGTAAACGTTTTTATGTTTGCTATTTGCAACATTTTTTCATAAGTGGAATTGATAAGCTTTGTATTTTTTCTCTTTTTTTTTTTACAGATTTCCGTAAAGGCACCCCTTGCAGACGCCAGAGTGTCTGCTTTAGCACGCTCCTCTAGCGTCAAATGCCGCATAAAGTGTAACTTTTTTCTGAGTTCTTGATTAGTACGAATGTAAAGAACACAAATACGAAGAAAAAAATGAAATTTTTCTCTTCAAAAATGGAATAGAAACGATTTTATCATTTTCCTTGAATTGGTCACACTTCAGTAAACATTGTAGTAATATATAGGGTTTGACATTAATATGCCTCATTTTTAGCCGGGCTTATTGCTCAAAGAGCAATTGCCGGCTTATGTGATCCTGTTCAAGGCAGGATGTTGACCCCATAGTCGCCATTTTAAAGTTACGTGCAAAAATATAGTTCTTACTCTCAACCGCTTTTGAGATAATACAAACGCTAAATAAAGCAACAAAAATAAATCGAAGTTTCATCTATATAAAATAAATATTAGTAGTAATGACTTTGAAAACTTCATAAGTAAAAGAACATAGTTCATTAGCGTAAGGATTTTTGATAATCAGTGTTACCGTAGTTCTCTACACATACGAGGTAAAGCAGGAGAGGGAACCAGACTGGCCTGTTTGTTTACATTCAGCTGCATGCGGTACCAGATTAATTCTGATTCTGACGAAATCGGACCGTGGTATTAGGACTGAAAAACTCACTGTCAGTGTCTTATCATTTATATTGATAGTTTTAAAATAATTTTTTCATCAGAATATAAACGTGATTCATGTAAGAAATCCATTCTACTCTGTAAATGAGCCCGGCTCTCTGTACTTCTGAGTACTTTGATTTATTAAAGAAACATATTTATATACCAAATACATCATAAACAGGTTTTTAAACTTAAAACATTAATTCTTCTAGATGGTGCGTTAGCAATTTTGTCCAGTGTAATCTACGAGCCCATATGACCAATTTAGTTCTGTAATACTGATCATAGAGCAAATAGTTATTTTATGTTCCAACCAAAATGTATTATTTTTCTCCTCTGCCTCTCTCTCTCTCTTCTGTTTTTCATGTTAAGGTAGATCAACATTGATTTTCTTCATACAGAGGTGAGTAATATGTTCTAACTGCGTCGCTGTCATTGAGGCGGGTGGATTTAAAAATAATCTTTGTATCAAGTAAAACTTTTTCTTGCGAGTATTGGACTTTTACGAGAAGCACTGACTTTCACAGTCGACGCTTTTCTTGACATTTAAACCTGCATCATGTATGGAGGTACGGAATTGACAATAGTTAAGTACACCTTTCTAGCGGTCATAGGTAGTGTCCCTTATATTGTAAGGGATACTAACATGTGAAGACCGGAAGTTGAGGGAAGGTAGGTTGTTGTTTTCTTAAAGGACAACTGATTTACGCTTTGAAGTAAATGTCATTTGGTTGAATTAATTTCGTAAAAGAGTTTCCGTACATTGTTCTAGTTTAAAAGTAAGCTGTCAACTGTAAAATTCAGCGCTACTCGTGAAAGTCCACTACGAGTATGTAAAGATTTCAGTTGTAACCTGCTCTGTCCATTTTTTCAGTTGTGAATTGTCCTGTTTGCCATGGAGGTAAATGTCATAAAGTAAAATGCATTGAATGAAAGGTTCACTTACATAATTGTGTGCAAGAAGGCACCTGTTACATACAGGTATGTTTTCTTTTTTATATTACGTTTAAGTTCAACCATACTCGTATGGGTCACAGTGCTAAAAATTAGGAGACCAAGATGATAAAGGGCACAATAAAAGGGTTTCATCAAATTATCATACAGTCTGGTGAATGTCATATTGGTGCTCACGAGAAATGTTGCAGAGATGATAAATGTATCGGTGAGAGATAATTTGAGATATTAGGTAAAATAAGATTATGTTATAAATGCCAATCATAAACATCATCACTTTACACTCTCCAATAAAAATTAAAGTTTTCATCATTACAGAACATGCGTTTTCGAAATGCCATACAACAACACATAATTCAACACATGCACCTTCAAGAAAACAAACTGCATCTTCTGCATCCGTATCAAGTTCTACAACACTAAGATCGATATCTTCAGATACAGTCTCCAGCACACTGAAAGAATTAGTTTCTACTCCATCGAATGCACTCCATGTGAGCTCACCACCAAGTGAAACACCTCTGATATCGTCCAGTGGAGCCATGTCAACTCATATCTCTCCTAGTATCACAATAACTTCAACTTCTAGCTCTTCTCAAGGTAATTTTTGACAGCTTTTTTTGAATAATTAAATATAGTAGTGATATTTTAAATAAAGGTGATATTTATGTCCTGTAGTTGATTTTATGCACTAGCATGCTGAAGTTTGCGGCGATTATGGGAATGGGATACCATGTGACATTGCAGTATATACATTGGACCTACGACACATTGTGAGGTAGGAAAGGATTTCTGCATGACGGACATAATGCATGAAAGAGAAATGAAAGAGTTTTTAAAAGGTCAGTACATTCTATGTTGTTGTAAATATATCAAAATAATGGTGTATCCTACTACTGATGTCCCATTGTTTCGTTTTAAACGGTGCGTGAATGAGACTGTCTGTAGAACCCACTGGTTATCTCAGACATCGAATCAGGATCACTGTACACGGTTCGGTAGAGTCCTGCATAGTGGTGCTTACTCCTGTCACTTCTGTTGTATATCAGACGAATGTAATCAGGGACTACTGCCAGACTCTACCACCTTGTATACCTGGAGATAAAATCATTATCATGAGATGATCACCCTGCTTCTCTACATCAATAGTTTTTTAATTCAAAAGTATTAACAACATTTCCTTCATTAACAACGTTGAAAGTAAACAATTAAAAGAACTGCTGAGAAAGCGTCCATAATCTTATTTGTTTTCTAATATTACACAACTACCACAAAATAAATACTCTATAATGAAACATATGGAGATAACGCACAGTATTCAAGATCAAAAGTCAATAAAACAATACAGAATAGGTGCAGAGCAAACACGGACCTCCAAATCATTAGAGGTAGGATCAGGTGATATGGAGGAGTGAGCATCCCATGAGACCGGTCACACCCGCCGTGTGCTGCTTGTCATGATTGGAAAATAACAGAAAAATTCGCCGTCAATTCGGTGTATTGATAATGACTGACAATTAGTATGAAAACCGTCATTCAGCATTTGACTCAATGATAAATTGTATTTGCTCACAGGGTCTTTGTATCGACCATAGAACCTACGAAATGATGGCTATAAACGAGAATATTGATATTTTTGTTTCATCAACTTGTTTTTCTCAATAATTTACATCGTTTTAGAAAGTGTTTGTCCGTAGAGCATGCACTTGCGTATCGATTCAACTGAGATACATAAACTCCTTATGCGGGTGATGAAGATATATTGCTGCATAAGTAAGGGAAGTTGACAATTGAAAAGTTAAAGTCTTCATGTTTATCATAGAGCTTGGTTGTTAGATTAACCGTGAGTACCATTAACGTCTTTTTGAAGTAAAATATCCAAATATGAAACAGATGAGTCATGGTATGTGGTATTTTTTTTTAATCTCAAGCTCACCAGTATATATCGTATAGACATCAGAATAAAACTGACCATTGTTAATTGACAATAGGTTGTCGATATATCTAAATGTCGAGTTGAAGGCCACAGCCAGTGTTTCAGATGAATACAAAAATAGGTCGTATAAAGGCATAAACGTGGATCTTCCGAGGATAACATTAGGAACCAAGGAGAAATAAGCCTGTCGACTGGTCGCACTTCTTCAAAATAGGACATATTTCCTTTTTCAGACAGGTTGTTAAATGAAACATATAAAGATAGCGAACAGTATTCAAGTTTTCTCATAAAAGTGGAATTTTTTCTGCGACTGGTCCTTACTATCAAAAGCAAAACTTCGTTTCTGTAAGGGATGGTTGACAGTTTAGAGATAAGGCATTTTCCTTCTGAAACATATCTTCTGTTTCATGTCATAACTTTTATTTTCTATCATTTATAAGCTGCCAATTATAATTTTAACATAAACTCGTGCGGTACACACATAGAGAGAGTTGAGAAGAAATAGTTTGCTCCGCTCCTAATTTGTAATGTTTAATGGACCTTTTAGCTCGAATACTGTTCGTTATCTCCACATATTTCATTTCAATTCACTGATCTTGGCTTCTTTTGAATGAAATCTCTGTGAGACACATGTTTTTCTGTTTTAGGGATTATACTTTCTTTGTCTCAAAGAAAAAAAATTGTCGTGTTTCAAATTATGATATTTTTTCAACATATTTTCAATATATTTTAATTTTTCAAAATATTTTCAAAATATGATTTAACATTTTCATTCTCTCTAAACTTGCTGTTTTAAGAGCTGATAATCCTCTTGTTTGTATTTCTTTGCTTCTTTATACTTCCTAATAATGTTGGTTAGTCAATATATATCAAAGAAGTAACATGTAAGCTCCAATCATGTGAACATCATTCGATATTACATAGAATAAATCTTATGCAAGTGAGCAGACATTATCTTAAACTTATTCATAATCACTACAGTGTTGTCATTGTATGGTTACAAAATATCATGTCCACTTATTGTTCTTGTTCATTAAAAAAGTGTTGGGAAGAATAAAGTCCGATTGTAAGAATCGTAGAAAATATGTAAACTTTGTTCCAAATCAGTTTAGGCTTCTTCTCGTCAAAATTTCATGGAATATTTTATCCCCGAAAGAAACTCTGTTGAAGAGTTCATGGGATCAGCTCCCTGAATTTTTCTAGAATTAATGAATAATTTATAATAAACATTTGTAATTAAAATGATACTAAAATACAAGAACATAGCTTAACAATAGATATAAAAAATAAATGCAAAATTTGACCGTACGATCCGTTATATTTACAAATAAGGTGACAGAAACTTTTTTTATCCCCTGTTTAACACTTCATTCGGTGGATGTAACTCATTGGAAATTTTAATATACCACAATTTAGTGCAGTTGTGACGTCACAACGTCACAATGGTTTTTGCGAAAGTGTGATAAAGTAAGCGGGAAATTGGGGTAAATGGGACACTTTTCATAAAATTTCCAAACTTCTAAAAAAAAAGGTGTAAATTTTCATATTTCACATAAGTATTGTATAGTTGCAATTTTGTGTTAGAAAACCGTAGTGCAAATTTTCGTTTCGTTTTAGAACTATAAAATTAAACAAACATCTTAATTATCGTTCACATTGTCCCTATAATAAAGTGGAGTCGTTATCTCCATACTCATCATATAAAAACATTGTAAAAATTTGCTGTGAAGTATTAAACATGGGATAATCTAACTTTTATCCAACTCGTTGTGTGTTTTTAAACACACAACTCGTTGGATAAAAATCACATCCAACTACAAATCATGAGAGATCCAATTTATATTTGCGGACAACTGAAAACACTCCAACAACAAATCCTTTGTCAGTAGCTAATATTGGTGGTTACTCAGAAAATGCTTTCGCATATCGATGAAGTTCAGAGACAAAATCACAAAATGAAACATTTGGAGATAACAAACAGTTTTCACGATCAAAAGTCCATAAAACAATACAAAACAAGAGGAGAGCAAACACGGACCTCAAAAACGTCAGAGGTGGGATCAGATGCCAGATGAATTTATACATAATAAGGGGACGTTGACATTATGTAAATAAGACGAGATTCCCAATTTATCATAGTTTAGGTGTAATTGAAATTGAATAACTATGGAGCAGGTGTGGAAGACTTGTTGGTGTCTTTTGATATTGAATTCTCTTGAAGAGTTATTAGATAAAATTAAACATTGTTATACAATCTATAAAATGTCAGAGGATCTTATGTTTACTTGAAGTCTATATTTGAAAACATTCTATGAAAATGTAGCTGATGGAGTCATTCTACATGATGCAATGATATATATATATATATATATATATATATATATATATATATATATATATATATATATATATATATTAAACATAGTAAACATGATTTAAACAAAGTTTCTATGTAACCATTTTTAATCCTTGAATGGTCATTTTATTATTTTAAAAAGCAAAATGCACTGGTACTTTTTACTTGGCTAATTCCTTGTTTTGATTGCCTAATATATTACGTCCCAATAGAGAATTTTCTCTATTATAAAGGCTTTATGTCATTAGTCATGCAAAATTATTTTTCTGATTGACAGACAATATCTCTGTTGTTTTTGGAGACCAGGTCTTCCAACAATCTATTGGTACCATGGGTACCAATTGCTCCCCGTTATTAGCAGACTTATATTTGCATTCATATGAAGCAGAGTTTGTGCAAAAATCTTATGCGTGAAAAGAAAACACTTGCTTTGGCCTTCAACTCAACCTTTAAATATATCAACGACGTATTTTCAGTTAACAATAGTCATTTCCATTCTGCGGAAGCGCAACAATGCAAACCAAAAATAAATAAAGAAAAACGAAATTATCAAATAAAGAAAAACGAAAATATTAAATAAAGAAATTGAAATTAATATATATAGAAAAACGAAGAAAAACGAAATTATTAAAAGTAGAAAACGAAATTATTAAATAAAGAAAAACGAAATTATTAAAAGTAGAAAACTGAAACTTTGACCTTGTCAGCAAATACAATTTATTATTGAGTCAAATGCTGACTGACGTTTTAAAACTAATTGTTAGTCAATTATTTGTACTCTGAATTTCCCGATCATAATAAGGAGCACATGGCGGATGTGACCTGACGGCAGGGAATGCTCACTCATCCATGGCACCGGATCCCATTTCTGATATTTTGGAGGTCCGTGTTTTCTCTGCTCCTACTTTGTATTGTTTTACGGACTTTTGATCTTGAATACTGTTCGTTATCTCGATATGTTTCACATCAGATAAAGAGCAACACGTTTTGGGCTATGTGCTTAAGGTGATATAGAAATAAAGCTTAAGTTACTTGACATTAAGGCCTCATCTAAAAGACCCCCTGTCTGTTACTCTTATTGTAGGAGGTTTGGCGAGGAAACAGTCGCCACTAATGTTTAACCGCTTAGAGATTCAAGCACAAACCTCCCGACCACAAAGCGAATGCCTAACCACTAGGCCAGTCCGTTAGTATATTCAGTCATGCAAACAAAAATGTAGTGGTTTTAGAAACATAAGGATATGGAAATAACGAACAGTATTCAATCTCAACGTCCATTAAACAAATATACAAAACAAGAGCAGAGCAAACACGGACCTCCTTTCCACTTTTATTGATAACATACATGTAGATACGACACTGTGTCAATGATAGGACGTGCTAATCGTTAAAAGAATACCTGTTATAAGCGGTTAATATATTTAATGGAATAATCTGAAGGATACGAACTTATAACTCAAACTTCTTAAGAACGAAGAACGCCGGTGGTATACTGCCGTAAAGGCAATGCATTTATTATCATATTTCTGTACTGAAAAAAATATGGGCATAACTTGATTACATTTATATTTCAGTCATCTTAATAAAGTGTATTTTACGTTTGAAACTACTTTAGAAAACATGTAAAGAAATAAATTTTAATATCATTTTTGATTTGGAAGTAATTTTCAATAAGAAACTCTGAATAAATTTTACAAACCTAAATACATAATTTTTCATTCATTCACATTCTATGAATATTTCTTGCACAACGGTTAAAATGATTTATTATCTACACCTATTGACAATGTGGCGTAGTAATTAAAAAGTGTGCTCTTCAGCTGCATAGTTAGAAGCTGATCCTTACATCGTGGGTTGGGTTCGAAGACACTCCGCGAAGTATAAATACCGTCTTCGGACGCTAAGGTTTTCTGATACGCTTCCTTGGTCTACGATGTTGTTTAAAGTGGGATTGCTTTGTCACGTGATCTCGAATCCTACCACGTAACGCTCAGATTGCGTCATGAACAGAAATAAAAAGCGTATAGAAAATCTGCAGTCTTGATTCTTAATCACGTTATTTGCAAATCAGCATAAGCGTGAATGACACCATATCTAGAACGACACGTTACATGTATCTAATAAATCATTGTTTAATTGCGATTTCCATTCATAAAATTAAAGCAATATAAACTGCATTCTTGAAAATTTTATTTTGCAGTTAAAATGTGTTATTATACTATATTTGTATGTAACATAAAAACTTTATGATCAATTAGACTAAATAAAGCAGAAAAAGACTTTTATATACAATCGAATATAAAGGATAAATAAGAAATCATTATTGTACAGCACGACAATAATGTAATTTTGATTCAATCGAAGCTTATAAATAGTTCTTCCATCGCAAATATGAACAACAGAAGTTTTATGAACGTTATAAAAAAACGTTATTTTTTTGTCATTGAAATAGTTATTTACAATTTTGCAATAAAAAATTCCGACATCAAAGTTGCAGCTCATATTACTTTAAAGAGTCAATAGTATATCCCGAGTGCAGATATCGTCATTTACAAAAGCAATTGCTGATTGGCTGAATGATTTTGATCAACGTCCAATCACAATTTTGGAGAAAAAAATTCCAATTTTTGATAATACTGTAGATCAAGGGTTTGTGATGAGTAGGAGTAGCAGATCAGAAGGCCATGGCTAGTGAAAATAAGTCATTCAGTTGATTCCATATATACAGAGGTCCCGTGTCACAGTAGTTGTTGGTACGAAAAACGATTGCTTACTGCTCAATGACCTTGAGTGCCGAGTACGTTGTAAATTAGCAGCCCTCCACCCGCAAGTGGTGACGTCTGGATTTGAATGTAGAAATGTCGATAGGGCCGTAAACAACAAACAAAAATATAATATTAACCAATTACTATATACAAACAAAAGAGTGCAATTTCTTTTACATAGGTTTTGATACGAAGTAACCAGTGCAATGTTTGATATTTGACGTAATTCTTTTATCTCTACAAGTTAAGACCTTGACCATTATAAAGCATGAGCTATACAATCCCATTGATAACGTTTTCTACAGAATGATCCTCGTAATATTAACATTGTTTTCCTCGGCAGGAATCTCATTAAGTAAGTTGTTTATTATTATGCATAGAACTAAGTGGTGCTCCAAAAGAATATTTTATGGTAAATAGAAATTTGCGTAAAAAACAAAACTTAGACAACGCATGTTATTTTAAACTTTTTTATTACTTATTTTTTACTCGAACTAGTTATACATACTCAGATTTCAATTTGTAAATCTTGATCCTCTGTTGTTGTGATGAAATGCACTCTGTAATATATTCTGCTGTACATCTACCCATGGAATTTGAAACTGAAGTTATAATCTGTATCAGTTTATATATAAGGCCATACTACCTATGTGGCTCAAAATCACTGTGACGTCATTTATTAAAGTTTACCATTAATGTTTATTGAAGAAATAAGGTATCATTTTAAAACATCTATCGGAATATAAATACGGGTTGGTCACGAGATTAAATTCCATTAAATTCCATAAAGCCCGAAGGGCTTTATAATGAATTTAATCTCGTACCAAGATTAATTGATGACCTGGTCTTCAAAAACTACATAGAAATTGTCAATAGGAAACTAAAGCATCTTTTTAAAGCCAAAGTCAGAGTACTTATGTAAATGTACATAAATACAATCAAAATGCTTTAAAATAATTTTGCAAATTATCAAAGACAAGGTTAATTAATTTACGAGTTTCATTTTTATTGAAAATACAGCTGTCTATTTAAAAAAAACCCTTAATTTTCGTGGAGAATGAATGTTAAATAGGTGGAAGAGTCGTAAGTTTTGATGTTATAAATTTTAGGTGTTGTAACTTTACTTTTCTAAAGCTGGCATGGGCACGATTACTGAAAAACGTAATCGATTAATAATCGATTACTTAGAGGAATTTTGTGTAATCGATTAATAATCGATTACAGCCAGTTTTGTCCTGTAATCGATTACTTTAGACAATGTAGTCGATTAATAATCGATTACTTTCAATTCTCTTCCACCCTCAAATATCAAAGCAGAAAAAATATTTATATATTATGTAGTTATGTTAGTGATATGCTCTGAAGTTTGAAAGTATTTACGCAGTTTGGATTTGAACCTCCATATTTAGAAACTTTTGATTATTGCAGAAATTATGTAATATTTCTTAAAGTGATTTACAAGCATTTGAACATTCTACATGTGGTAGTATGCATATACACAACCCGTGTTTTAATAATTTTGTAAAAAAAAATAAATAAAATAGATCTTAGAAATGAACATGTAAACTCAAAGTATCTTTAAGTATAAATAATAGCACAATTTCTTGTGTTGAAATAATTGTTTTGAGAACTATCAATCGTTCTTTAATATTGTTTGTATATAGTGACATTATTAATTATAAAATACTATGAAGTTCACAGTTCACACCTCATTATCTGCAGTCAAGGATATCCCAGTCAATTAGCCAAGATAAACACAGTGACACTTAACATCCCCTCTTTTTAAAAATACAGACACTCATTTACAAAACAAGTTAATTTTGAAGCTAAACATGGAAGTGATTTTGCAAATTTAAAACACAAGAGATATGATAAATGTTTTCCTCTTATTTTTCTATCAGGTCCTAGCTAGAACAATGTAAGTTATATTTCAGATAATTTGTATTTATATAAAAGCACTTAAATTTATTTTTGCTATATACATGTATTATTTTCTGTCAGAGAACAAAGTTTATCAACTTCTAAAATATGAAAAAGACTCGACCAGTATGTCAATAATGCAAATTTTATTGTGAACATTATTCAAGATTTGATTATAAAAGTTAAGAAATCAACACATATCACTGGGTAGTTTGTATATAATATTAATGTTTGACTGAATGGAAATGATTCTACAACATAACATTCATGTATAAAGTAGTTGTGTATATATATGTATAAAGTAATTGAAAGTAATCGAAAAGTAATTATAATTACATTGGAAATTTTAGCTTATTATCGATTAAATTACGATTACAAGTAATCGAAAATCTCTTCGATTACAGATAACTGTCGATTACTTGAAAAAAAGTAATCATTACAATCGATTACGATTACACCATGCCTGTTCTATGGTTTAAATATTGCCGACTAGGCGTGAAAGAGTAGTTAGTTCATCATTGAATTCTTGGAAGTTTAAAGTATCCAAATCTGATAAACACACTTCCTGAAAATTTTGTTCTTCAGTACTCCTGAAGTTTCTCCTTCACGCCTGTTAATATTTTACCGACGAGTAAAATTAAGGCTTTGTAGAACATCAACTGGAACCCTTTGTATATCTTTATCTGTAAGGATTTTTATGATATTAAGGACAAGTATTGGTATGAAAATTCAAATTCATTGTTTTAATGTTCAAATTATTTAAATTTGACACTAAATTTTGAGGAATTTACTCATTATAAAGGAGTTATGGGTATAAACTACAGCTGAACTTCGGTATCTCGAATATACCGATATTTCGATAACCATGTACATTTTAACTTGTAGAATCAAATCACTATTTATAATTTAAAAAATGAGTCTCACAATCAAAGATAATGTTGATAGCTGCTTTTTCAGCTCGGACCAGAATATACATATCGTGAAATCTATCTTATTTTTTTCCACTTCCAAATTATTGACAACCAAAGGATAGATGACTTTTAATTGTGGTTTAAGAGCACATGATGTGTAATATCAATAATCACAGATCAGAGCTTACATGATATGTTTTTGCCAAAGAATCAAAATATGGAAGACTTTTAAATTGACTATTTATTTGATATTTCAAAGGAAGAGACTAAAGTTTCTGTCGAATGTGATTAAAACTATAAAACTGTATATTTGCATTAGGTAGTTTTGTATCATTAAAAGAATAATCTATAATGGGATTGTTATCAGACTGATGTCCATGACAACAGTTAAGTCTATGTATATTGACAAAAAAGGCCTACCACCTCCAAACTTCTACACCGTGGACTTGATATTACGCTACTGGCATTGTCATTGTCACCATATGGATAGGCCGCACAATCTGTCTTCAATCCCCTAGGCATATAATAAATATGTTCAAAACAAAGACAAACGGTTGATGATCAGATTGGGTCAAATTTACCCTATCAACATTAATTAAAACTGTTTTTCTATTTTAATTCGTGTATACTGATCAACTTTTAATTTGATTTTAGCAAGCACCCTTCACAGACGAGGACATAATGTACCTTTAATAAACTGCCCGTCTTGTGAGCACCACATCTGTGACGTCAGTAACACCATCCAGTGTGAAGTTTGTCAAATTAAAGTTGAACATCACGGACAACCTCCGATAGATACAAAATGTTTTCATGTACGTAACAATTATCATTTTAAACTGTTGGAAAAAAACTATTCATTGATAATTTGAAGTAATTGGATTCGTCACTAGTCAGCTTTTGGACGATTTCAGTCATATCATATCCCCTAATATAAAAATTGTAAATAACAGCTTGATATTAAACCAAAATTTTTAAAATCTAAATACATCATTTGACAAAAAATTCATTTTAAAATCAAATTAAAACTAAACCCTCACTAATGAAATAAAAACAAATTTGATGAAATATGGTGAAAATGAACAGTATTCAAGCTCCATTTAAAGAATACAAATTAAGGTCAGAGAAAACGGAGACCTCTAAAACAGCTTATATGAGCCGTCAAGTTACAAGAAAGAGTAGCTCTATTATGTATGCTGAATTATTTGACTTTAATAGTATAAATACAAGTATCATTTTCTACATATACAGCTTTGTCAATAGCAAAACGTATGTAGTTGTAATATAAATTAGTAAATGTACAAATCTCGAGACAAAATACACCTGAGAGTATGTAACATTCCTTAGATTTATTGCAAAGATTTCTGTAAACTGAGACGGAGACTTAACAAAAATACGTGTGTTTTTGTTCTCTTATTTTTGACAGAGGGTGTGTAAATACATGTTCATGATATATGCCAATTCTTTTAATGATATTTAAACAGCAAGACTGATTTTACTTTTACATACATTGTCAATGATCTTATCCGTAGGATTTTTCCATCATTGAAGGCATATTTTGTGAGAGTCTTTATTCAGATTCCATAGTAAATCAGCTCTGTCTTTATGTAAAAGGTTCTTGTATTTCCTCATTCTTTTTTCCCTCGTTCCAGTGCGAAAAAAATACTCAGTAATGAAAAAAAGTGATATGGAAACAGGGCAAAGCATGCATTCGGAATTTTTATATCTCAGTTGATTCGATAAGCAAGAAACAAGAATTTCAGAAGTCTTATTTAATACAAATACAATTTGTCATTGAGTTGAATGCTAACTGACGGTTTTCATACTTACTGTTGTTCCATTATTAACACACTGAATTGTCGACGGATTTTCCCGTTATTTCCCGATCATAACAAGGAGCACACGGTGGGTTTGACTTGTCGGCAGGGGATGCTCACTCCTCCATGGTGCCTGGTCCCACCTCTAATATTTTGAAGGTTTGCTCTTCTCCTATTTTGTATTGTTTTATATATTTGATCTTAAATACTGTTCGTTATCTCCATGGGTTTCATAAGTAGATCATGCACTTTGGCATTGAATCAAATGAGCCGAGACTATTTTTCTTGTGGTGAAAGGATGTTGAGATAAAAGTAAATTGCAATTTTAGTTTATTCATTGTTTCAATTTTGGTCTAAATACTGTATCCAGGGTTATTTTCACCCCATATGTTATTTTTTGTCGTTTCAGTTCAAGATTTTGCGTTTTTACATTGTTTTGATCTGTAATTTGCAGATAAGGACCAATATCTTCAGATTAATATCCCATATTTTCGTCTTTTTGTGTGCTCTGATTTTTCTAAAACAATTCCAACTTACTATATCACTAATGTAAGCTTTGAAATTTATTAAAAAAAACCCATTATGTTGTGTTGGTGAAACATATCTAATACCATTTACAGATTGGACATTGTCACTCGGACGATCATCATCATTGCTGTGATACTGAAGCTTGTGTTGGTAAACACTTTCCACTTTTAGTTACATTTTCAACTTTTTTCAAATGAAAATAGAGCCAAGGTCATTTTATGTTTTTTATTGCAGCTTCCTTTTTTAGGGAATTGCACATTACCAACACCACAACCCATCAAATAACTTATACAGGTGATGTCTTTGTCTCAAAATTTTTTTTTAAATGCATATGCATAAAAACTTGAATACTTAAGTAAAAGCTGATAATTCCTCGATTACTTTACGCTACAATGTTCCTGGATTTCACATTTCCTCGCTGTTAATTATACAGATTCTATGGCACACTGCCCCACCTGCCACGGAGGTGACTGTGACTTTGTCAATCGAGACACATGTCACGTGTGTAAATTCGACTTACATCCGGGACATTTACCTCATGTTCATTGTTTGAATGGAAATGTATGTCAATTTTTTCCTGACTTGATTTTAAATATTTCAAGTACTTGGTACATGTTCGTAGATATACACATGAAATTTTTCAAAACACAGATGATGGCGAGATGAAAAGCGTGAAATCTAAAGTAAACACTCAGTTAGTGAATTATAACAATAACTTAGATTCTATACATTTCAGATTCAGAATTGTTAACACACTCTTTATATGTCTATGCTACATGATATGTGTTGTAGGAACATTGTACTGGTAACCACAACACCCTCTGCTGCAGTGACGAGTCCTGCATAGGTATTTCTCCCTTACACTATTTAACATTTATTTACCGATTCTTGATCAAAATTATACTTTCATAATAACAATTCACAATCTAACTTAACTGTTTCGTCTTTTATTCCTTACAATCATTTCATGTATTTCTTTCTGTATACAAGAACAAGGTTAATTTTCCAATTGAAAGTATTTCAAATAGTTCAGCTATTGTCTGTGAATGGCACTCATATCCTTTTATTTCTGATGAGCTTTTGAATTCTAAAACCCACAGCTTTCATTTAGTTTTATGTTTCATCAAAGGACTTTTCAACCAAGCGTATTCATTATAAGTATTCATTATATTTGTAGCACATGCATTTGGATCATTCTATCCCGATGCTTCATCTAGACATCCTACTACAAGCAAAGAAATCCACGTTACTGGTACAGTGCTGTTACCGATATGATGCTTGAAATATCTTGTATTCACAAATCCTTGGTTTAGTTATTCATTACTTTGTATTTGACAGCCATTATATCAGATTTACTGATGTTGCAGATCCCAATGTTCACTGCCCCCATTGTCATGGAGGATTCTGTGACTTTGTGAATCGTGACACGTGTCACGTGTGTAAATTCGTCCTACATACCGGGAAGTTGCCACATGTAGATTGTCTGAAGGGAAATGTATGTACAACTAACTTTCAAATTCAATTTTCTATGAAATATCCAAACTGTTTATAAGATTTATTATAGGATTAAACGTTCTTTTTTCCCAGAATTTATCGATGTGTAAACTTATGCCTTTTTACTCACAAACTGAATTTATGTAAAGTTTGTGAGTAAAAAGACATGAGTTTACACATCGATAAATTCTGAAAAAGAACGTCAAGTTCTTATAATTCCAATTTCGAATTTTTAAAAATTATCAAAATTATTTCACTTTGAGGCCTCCATATAATCGTTATTGATTTACCGCGTATGAATACTTATGACGTAAAGAAACGTAATAGAGATAAATATCGATAAAATTTAACTTAAATTGTCAAAGCAATCAATAAATAAACTTATAAAAACTCATCTAATGTTCTTTAAGTCAACAAATATCGTAAATAAGAGTATACTCCAGAATAAATCGTCCTTGACCATGGCCATGTTGACATTAACGGCAACGCTTAGAGCGAAAGTTGCAGACCGAAGACGGCCTCGATTTGTCCTGGCATGTTCAGAGATTGAAGAAGAATGTAAACCTAGGATGTAAAAATATGAATTTGATGCTTATAAGGCAAGAGTCTGAGGTAAAAGTTAACGATACCAAATGAGCTGATTTGCTTCGTATTAGATATTTAAGTAAGTAAGTAAGTAAGTAAATTTTATTTAAAGTCGGCATTTTATACATTGTATAACAAGAAACATGAGCTCTGCAGAGCTCTTAAACCGACTATCACAGTTAAAATATCACAGGAAAACATTTACAACATAAATTAAAATGCAAAAACTCATATACATATATATACACATACATATGGCAGATAAAACAATTTTTTAAGAATTAAACAAATTTTAAGAATTAATCATTTTCAAGAATTAATTAGAGAAAAAAACCAAACTTGAAAAGCAATATGATTGCATTAAGAGGAACAAAAATAAAAATAAAGTAAATATTATAAAATAAAAAATGAATTTAAAAAAGTCATATGACAGTAATTTAAATTAAACATTAGATCGAACGTCGAGTTATTTTAAAATTCACACTCGTGATGCGACAGTGACATAAACATAATATTATAGTCGTTCGGTTTTGATTTAAACATATTTTATTGAAACATAATCAATGGGATTGGACGCAAGTTATGCCAACTTAGAATATCCTCTCCAACAGAAACAAAAAAAACAAATTTATATACACGTGATGAACAACAAACAAATCTACAATGCAAAAAAGAAGAAAAGGGTGCAGAGAGATAAGAATGGAAGAGAAAGGGAGTGCAAGGAGAGATGAAAGAAGGAAGGGGATGTAAAGGATACCTAATGATTACGCTGGTTGTTCAAAAAATCTTTTCGAATTTTTAATATACTTATGTACGTCTTTTGGTCCTATTTGTCGACAGTTTTGTTTTATTTAATTCAAAGTTTCTTGTAATCAAAACTTAGCTAAAACAGACTAGAAGTAACTACAGTGTTTTCATTGTTTTTACAATAGTCTAGAAGCTTGGTCAAGAAAGTAGTTCTGATTGCAAAATTTATCGAAGTGTAGGTTGCTGTCGTCCAATCAAAACACAGGGAATCAATAAATAAAGTTAAGATTAGAATTATAAATGAGGGAACTTTTGTTTGTTAAGAAAGATAAAAGGTGGTCACCAAAGAAAGTTACTTATATGTGTTATTCCATTATAGTCAATTCTGCAAGTACAAGAATTACAAAAGTAAATAAAAACTTAAATAATTTCGCTATTCCTAAAATTATCAAATTCAAATTTCATTTTATATCTGAGGTAAGCAATGATCCATGAATTTATCATTTTTATTTTGTTGTGGATTTGTAAATAAAATGATTAAGGTAATTTAATTTTTTACCTTTGATAAAATGTTAGCAGAATTTTACACAATATTTTAAATGTGTTACAGGAACATTGCCATGAAAACCATGAAACTCTTTGTTGCAAAGAAGAATCTTGTATAGGTAAATGATTTTAAATTGTTCGTTTCCGTGGGTACAGCAAAGATTATCTTGCTTTAAGGTCCTTTTGGTGAATAACAATGCGTTTACTCTAAAGGTGCACGTGTATTAGAGATGTTAACATGTATTATAATTGATAAATAAACTCAGAGAGAGAGAGAGAGAGAGCGCTTCCTGTTCTGTGTGGAATGTTTGTTCTTTTTTATTTCATTTCAGCCAATGCTTTTGGGGGATATTATCCAAGGACTCCATCGACTTACCCTACCACAGATCCGAACAGAACAACCTCCACACACCATGTTATGAACCAGCAGAGTATAGTATTATTACTTATTACAAGTCATCATATGACAACTTTATGTTTAGTCAACTCACTAGTTATTAACCAGCGTAGTAAAGTACATGTATTATCATAGACTTCTTATACGTCATCATATGACAACTGTATATTTATGTTTAGTCCATCCACTTATTATTAACCAATGTAGTATAGTATTATCATTGACTTCCCGTAAGGAAAGTCTTATACATGTACGACAATTCTAATTTTGAGTAAAGTGCTTCAACCATGTAAAGAGGATTTTCATTGACTTCTTTTAGTGTCAGCCCTTGTAACAATTCTTTTGTCTCAGCGCTTTTACTTAAAGCCCGAGATAATAAGCACCACCCTCAGATTTACCTGGTCTGTATCCCCCTGTCAATCAAATAAATAAAGGGCCATCATTGGGTACTTGAAATTGATTGACATTTAGCTACTAGTCCCTGTGTATCTCTCTTCACCTTGTTTGACACGCGTGGCCACCATCAAATTAAATTTCGGTCGTCTGATGTTTACCGCTAAATCACTATCGTAATGAGGAAACCATTTCGATACAAACAATCTTAACTTGATTATAATTGAGTATGATTATCTTTATTACAAACATTTCAATATAAAATGAAAATGATCTCATAATAGTGTTTCAATAGAGCAAATCAAGATTGTGTATATTTTTTTTAATGAAAAGTGTATAGGCGACTGTTTTCAGTCGTAAAAAGATTCTTGTTTTGAGACGCGGCGAAAACATTACGGAGCATAAAGGAGAAAATAAGCTGGTAACATTTTTTGCATTATTGGATAGTAATGTTGAAAACAAAATGTCTGATTAGTAACAACTTCGCGTGGACAAGTATTAAATATATTAAGAATTTCTTTCTTTTCTCTTCCTTTTTTATAACCGAGCATTTCTTGCTACGTGGGTTGTTACCTCCGTTCAAGGTCACAGGTGTTAAAAATAGTTTCGAAAGAAATACGCAAGTTAGCAATAAATTAATATGTTGTTTTCAGTTGTTTAATTATTATCTTAATTTACTAAAAATACATACATATTTGTATGTAATTCTAACTTTACGAAACCATCATTATCGTGAATTTTTCACAATAAGATACAGAATGTACATCTGCTAAAAATAGGACCACGCGACTTTTTATACAAACGGGAAGTAACTGTTACTATTTGAGGTGATCGAAGCTCTAATTGCTAAATATGAAAAGTTTTTAAGATTTTGAAAGCGACAGGCAAGGATGAGTATTTTACTTTTGAATTTTTACCTGTGTTTCATTATTTTTTTTTTAACAACGAACTCAAGCCATTGCTACTGTGACATACAATGTACTAAGGTACCTACCGTAGATTTTTTAACAAAAGTCGACCGGTGAGATTTCTGCTTTATGATATTAGATATAAGTCTGAAATTAAGGAATTTATACTAGTAATTATCCTCAATTATTACTTATGATATTTTTTATTTACGGTGTCGAGATTTATTAATTTAATTAATGATGAACATAGGGCCAACAAGCTGTACAGGTAATACTCATGGACTTCCTGTGTATACTGTTTGTGTATAGAGATTAGCGCTTCCTACGGTCTGCACAACCGTCAGTGCCTCGGGGTGCCACGCATGTAAAATTTAGTCCCTCTCCTTACCTGAGAAAACCGTACGGTTAAAAATCTCGGCCTTTAAATTACATTGTACAAGAAGCTCTAATAACATATATATATATTTCAGTATATAAATGAAACTAACACAGATAAATTTGCAATACTAGACTCTGACAAGATTGAACTCTTAAATAAGTATTTTACATCTATCACTTTTTTAGAAGACAGTGACCATGAACTTCCAAATATAGAAATTAGATGTAATGATAGATTTCCAGAAATACAAATTCAAGAATATGAGATTACAGACATAATCTCAGTAATTCCTATCAATAAAGCAGTGGGTCCAGACTGCATCAGTCACAAAATGTTAAAGTCTTGTAAAAATACTATATCAAAACCACTGTGTATTTTATTTAATAAATCATTAATACTAAAACATTCCCTGAATGTTGGAAATTGGCATATGTTCTTCCACTATTTAAGAAGGATGACCCCTCTATAACTTCAAATTATAGACCTGTCTCTTTGTTGAGTTGTGTAAGTAAAATATTTGAAAGAATTATTTTCAAACATGTGTACAATTACCTACATTCAAAAAATCTTTTTTATAAATATCAGTCAGGTTTTTTACCCGGGCACTCTACTGTATATCAACTTCTAGAAATATATCATTCTATTGTGAAAAGTATTGATGAAGGTAAATTCTGCTGTATGGTGTTCTGTGATTTATCCAAAGCTTTTGATAGAGTATGGCATAAAGGCTTAATTCATAAACTTCAAATGTACGGAATTAATGGTAAAATGCTAAAATGGTTTGAAAGTTATTTAAGCAATAGAACACAACAAGTCAAGTACAGAAATCTGCTCTCTTCCATTGGTTATGTAAAAGCTGGAGTCCCTCAGGGATCTGTACTTGGACCACTCTTATTTTTGATGTATGTAAATGATGTTGCTCAAAATATGATATCTGTTTGTAGATTATATGCTGATGATAATTCTTTACAACAATGTTCAGATAATATTAATCATATTGAACAAAATCTTAATCAAGATCTTAAAGTATTACATGAGTGGTCGAAAAAATGGCTGTTGAAATTCAACCCACAGAAAACAAAAGCTGTATTTTTTTCATTTGAAAGCTGTGCAACAATTTCCAAATCTAATTTTTGATAACTGTCAAATAGAATATGTCACACAACATACACATCTTGGGATACTTCTGTCTTCAAATATGGGATGGTCTGATCATATTGATATCATTGTAAAGAAGGCTTACAAAAAACTTGGTTTACTGAAAAAACTAAAATTTAATGTGTCAAGGGATATTTTGTCCCAGATGTATATTTCTTTTATCAGACCACAACTGGAATATGCAGTTGAAGTTTGGTCGGGGTGTACAAAGGCAGACATAGAAAAGCTTGAGAAAGTCCAACTATTTGCTGCTAGAATTGTAACAGGTCTTACACTTATTGCTTCTAAAAATTCACTTTATCTGGAAACTGGATGGGAACCATTGGAAAATAGAAGAAATCGAACAAATCTAGTAACAATGTATAAAATACACAATAATTTAGTACCTACTTATATTCAAAATATAGTACCTGATATTAGAGGCAACATTTCACAATACTCTACTAGAAATTCCTCCAATTATTCCTTGCCAAAATTCAGATTAGAATTATTCAATAAATCCTTTATTCCAGATACTGTTAGAAAGTGGAATGCAATTAAAATTAACATAAGGGAGGCAACTTCTATGAAAAGTTTTAAAAAATGCTTGTCAAGCAATATTGTAAAACCTCCAAAGTATTTTTCTTTTGGTAAGAGATTTTGGAATATTATTCACACAAGGTTAAGACATAATTGTATTTTAAATTCTGACCTATTTCGCTGTAATTTAATTGACAGTCCGAATTGCTCATGTGGACAAATAGAGGATTCCTATCATTTGTTTTTTGTTTGTAGAAAATATGCAACAGCAAGATATTCTCTAATGAATAAGTTATTATCATTCAACAATTTGTACATTATAGATGTCCATTTGATGTTATGGGGCGTTGATTCATTCTCTGATCAACAAAATGTAGAAATTTTTAAAGTTATTCATACCTTTTTAAAAGAGTGTGGCCGATTCTCTGAAAAATCTTAATTTTTTGTATATATAGTATTGTGTTTTGGTATCAAGAGTTTACTGTCTTTGACACTACTAATTGTTACAGAAAATAATTGTTCTTTATTTTGGCAATATTATAAAAAATTTGTATGAGGAGAAGACTATCTAAGTTGTCAGAACTTGTGTCTTATCCTTTTGGCTTTAATTGTCAATGAAATATGTTCAATTCATATATATATATATATATATATATATATATATATATATATATATATATATATATATATATATATATATATATATATATATATATATATATATATATATATATATATAGAAAGCACAGAGAAATTCACTCTTACAAGGATACTCGCTTCCGCCCCAGCCCGGGGTTGAACTCTCGACCTACGGAATCTGTCTCCTAGCATTGCAGGAACAGCGCGTTAGACCGCTCGGCTATCTAGGCAAGTTAAAAACTTGCTTTCGATGCCGATGGAATTCTCACAACGCTGTCCTACACTACACGGTCATTGAGAATGGAAGTGAGATACAGTTATTTGGACATTAGTTTTTAGAGGATTGTTACCAATACATGTTGTGATGAAATTAATTTTATTTATAAAGCACAAATTACAACAACTCTTAAACTAATATAACTGCCCTAAGTGAAGAAATATTAATATAGAAAGCACAGAGAAATTCACTCTTACAAGGATACTCGCTTCCGCCCCAGCCCGGGGTTGAACTCTCGACCTACGGAATCTGTCTCCTAGCATTGCAGGAACAGCGCGTTAGACCGCTCGGCTATCTAGGCAAGTTAAAAACTTGCTTTCGATGCCGATGGAATTCTCACAACGCTGTCCTACACTACACGGTCATTGAGAATGGAAGTGAGATACAGTTATTTGGACATTAGTTTTTAGAGGATTGTTACCAATACATGTTGTGATGAAATTAATTTTATTTATAAAGCACAAATTACAACAACTCTTAAACTAATATAACTGCCCTAAGTGAAGAAATATTAATATAGAAAGCACAGAGAAATTCACTCTTACAAGGATACTCGCTTCCGCCCCAGCCCGGGGTTGAACTCTCGACCTACGGAATCTGTCTCCTAGCATTGCAGGAACAGCGCGTTAGACCGCTCGGCTATCTAGGCAAGTTAAAAACTTGCTTTCGATGCCGATGGAATTCTCACAACGCTGTCCTACACTACACGGTCATTGAGAATGGAAGTGAGATACAGTTATTTGGACATTAGTTTTTAGAGGATTGTTACCAATACATGTTGTGATGAAATTAATTTTATTTATAAAGCACAAATTACAACAACTCTTAAACTAATATAACTGCCCTAAGTGAAGAAATATTAATATAGAAAGCACAGAGAAATTCACTCTTACAAGGATACTCGCTTCCGCCCCAGCCCGGGGTTGAACTCTCGACCTACGGAATCTGTCTCCTAGCATTGCAGGAACAGCGCGTTAGACCGCTCGGCTATCTAGGCAAGTTAAAAACTTGCTTTCGATGCCGATGGAATTCTCACAACGCTGTCCTACACTACACGGTCATTGAGAATGGAAGTGAGATACAGTTATTTGGACATTAGTTTTTAGAGGATTGTTACCAATACATGTTGTGATGAAATTAATTTTATTTATAAAGCACAAATTACAACAACTCTTAAACTAATATAACTGCCCTAAGTGAAGAAATATTAATATAGAAAGCACAGAGAAATTCACTCTTACAAGGATACTCGCTTCCGCCCCAGCCCGGGGTTGAACTCTCGACCTACGGAATCTGTCTCCTAGCATTGCAGGAACAGCGCGTTAGACCGCTCGGCTATCTAGGCAAGTTAAAAACTTGCTTTCGATGCCGATGGAATTCTCACAACGCTGTCCTACACTACACGGTCATTGAGAATGGAAGTGAGATACAGTTATTTGGACATTAGTTTTTAGAGGATTGTTACCAATACATGTTGTGATGAAATTAATTTTATTTATAAAGCACAAATTACAACAACTCTTAAACTAATATAACTGCCCTAAGTGAAGAAATATTAATATAGAAAGCACAGAGAAATTCACTCTTACAAGGATACTCGCTTCCGCCCCAGCCCGGGGTTGAACATTATATATTATAACGTTATATATATATATTATTCTGTATTTGATGTTTCACCCCAATGAAGTGAGTATTCAACTTAATTTTAAATTTCAGGAACGTATGTATCCTGTCCAATATGCATTCACGGCGTCTGTGATCCTTCCAGAAGTCACTCCTCTTGTACAGGATGTGTTTATCATGAGGATCATAAAACCACAACGTGTATAAAGGTTCACACTGAAAACTTATCAATCAAACGCTGTAAAGTTTTTATTGCATTGATACATTTGAAGAAATTCGTCAAATACAACACATTATTATATAGTCTATTTATATTCCCTATATAATCTATACAAGCGCAAACAGTTCATAATAATACATATTCACTGGATTTGAGGCTGTATTCACCGGAGGGTCATTGCGCGTTCAGCGGCATAGTGACATCAGAATCAACACCTCAAACAACGTTATAATTACTGATTGATTGATTGTATATTGTTTAACGTCCCTCTCGAGAATTTTTCACTCATATGGAGACGTCACCGTATGCCGGTGAAGGGCTTCAAATTTACTCCTATACTAGGCACTCAGGGCCATTGAGCAGTGAGGGTTCTTTATCGTGCCAGCGCCCACCGTGACACGGGACCTACGTTTGTAAGGGCATAACCGAAAGACCCGTGAATTTCACTTCTGATGCCGAGCGCTTGGCGAAGGAACAGTCACTACCTATTTTTACGTCTTTGGTTTGACGCGGCGCCGCGAACGATAATCGAACCCGGGCCTCCCGATCACGAAGCGAATGCTCTACCACTAGGCTACCGTGAACGGTCAAACAACGTTAAAAACAATAGTTATATTTTCCACCCTCACACAAAGTCAAAGCAGAAGTGCTTTTTTTAAAAAGTCTATTTTTTGATAGTACTATATATATTTTTAACAGCTCGGGCATGAACAAGAATGTAAAGACACGGATAAACAGATTTGCTGCCTCACTGACGAGTGTATAAGTAAGTACTAGATAACACAACAAAAGTAACTTAGATATAAAGAATAAAACCCCGTCTTTTCCCAACTAAATAAGCCAGATGTTCAAGAGATTTATTGATTTATATAGACCTTAGAGAAAGCATATCGACCTCGCACTTCGTGCTCGGTCGATATATTTTCTCTAAGGTCTATATATCGAGGGATTGACCTCATCAAAAGGCTATAATTGTATATTATATAAAATTTTTCTTCTAACAAAAACTAAATAATATCCGTGAAAAATTAATTATCTGTCTTGAATAAAGATTTCAGCGTCTAATTAATAAATTGAATTTCCTTGAAGCAAAATGGTTTGGAGTTGTGGTGAATACTATCGACCAAGGAAGCAGTTCACTACGTAAGTTTCCATTGAATAAAGCTTCAAAACAATGTGCCTTCGTAGACTTGATATGCTTTTGAGATTTAAAAAAAAATAAAAACACATTTGTTTTTGTCTGTTTTTTAAAAGAAAATTTCAAGAACAAAGTAATTTAAAGATACAAATATATATTTAAAAGAAAGTCAAAATTTCAAAAAGGAAAAAAATCCTTTATCGTTATATTTTTTTCTTAGAGATTATTCTCATCACATATTATGTTCTCTAATTTTATCAGATGATATTTTAGGATTTTTTTTTCTTAGAAAACCTTATTTTCTGTCCAAGTTGTGATCACAATGGTAAATGCCACTACTCGCTTTGTGATA